>NW_009703134.1:1307-57509 GCF_000703405.1 Apaloderma vittatum | reverse complement strand
AGAGCTGCTGCAGGGCTACCGTCACGGACAGTTGCGCCTGATGTGTGGGAGTTACTTGGCACCTTGTGGATGTAGTTTCCCATTGATTTTTGGTGGAATTGATTTATAGAGCTATTTAATGGAATTGATTCTTTTTACAACTTTTTTCCCCTCTTAAAGACCAATTGTTTTTCTTGAGTGATGGCTACAGGTTTGTGATTATGTATTAATATGCTCATGTACCCACAGTCCCAACTGTGTTCTTTCTACTTGCATCGCGAAAGAAAGTCTCAATCTCAAATGCCATCTTAAATTTTAATAATATATTTGATGTATGACCTGGAATAAATTAAACATGCTAGAACTTGCAAGATGAAATCCTAGTGGTGGGTATAACCACAAAGCAGTGTTCTATTAAGCCAAGGACTGTTGAGAATGTCTGTTGTGGTTGTGTCTGGGTTACGGGTGGCTCCCTTTGGTTTAGCGTAGGTGGGTATTTATTCTGCCTGGCTTGTGAACAAGGGGATGAAAATTTAGAATTTACCTACAAGAAGTGTAAGACTCTGCTGAGTTTTCCTTTACAAGCCCAAAGGTAGGAACCACATTTTTATCCTAAACCCAATGTTTTTATTGTACTTAATGTCTTTCATTGATTGTCACTCCCAAGTGCCTTGTATTAAGAAAATACAATATTCTGTACCTGGAGGACTGCTATGAAAAAGTGTGAATATCATAATTTTCTGTAATTTTTTTTCACTTTTGCAGGTCAGTTCTGTCAGTAAGTTTAACTTTCAAATTTGTGTTGTGGTTTTGGGCTTCTTTCATATTTCCTTCCTTTCTGCCTCTCTTCTTTCAAGAAATAAATTTGGGCATAATCCTTGCCCTGGGTAGGACTCCCAAGCAGATATTATGCCACACAAGCTTCCAGATCAGAGAGACTTAAACACGTGTGCTAAGGGCTTAGGATCTAGCTAACAACTGCCTATCAGGATACAGTGAAACAAAAAAATCTCTGAAGAAGCCAGCACCCGAATCATACAAGGTATTAGTAATCCAAGAGTACCTCCCTGAATGGCAATGCGGAGCAAACATCAACCATCACAGTTGTTCTGTGTGATCCCCGTGTGAAATTCAGCTAAGCAGTTTGCCAGCTGTATGTAGGACTAACCGGGGCTTCCAAGTGGTGGTCAGATGCGGCCCCGAGCACAGTACATTTGTAATCTGGTTGTCACCACTGAAGGGACAGAGATAGAGTCAGCACTAGTCAACATCCTATTTGAATAGAAAAGCTCTCAACTTCATGACTGCTTATCAAAACTTCCACCCTTGGCCAGCTACAATCTGTAGCCATCTAAAAATTGGTGAGAATCCATGAGGGCCTCCTACTGTGCATTTAACTTATACTGTGAGTTTCACAGGGTGGCCAAGAATAATATCATTAGTATGCTGAATGTGCAGCTGCTGAAGAAGTGGGCTGTACATGTGAACAAAGCTTAGCAGGAAAACTGTGGATGGTACGTGCATGATGCAGGGCAGATAATAGCAGTTTATCCGGTTGTCTTCTATCTACAACTGTAAATCCCACATACCATTAATTCTGGAAAAGGACTCCAAATGTAAGCAAATTGCTCTGACCCAGATTTTAAACTGGTAAAGGAACTTGAATTCACATGCAGTATGGGCCCTTTTGCAAAACATGGTATTTAAATGTGGCTTACTTGGCGAAGGTTGATTGTTGGAAGCTTCTCTATGTGTCCCAGAAGACAGCAAATACTTTATTCAACATCTTAGTGATCCTAAATGGCAGCCTTTGAGAGGGAAAACTATATCATTAGTTTGTAAATTAAATCTGCAGCAACTGAATTACACTGTAGTTTCACGGAGGTGTTTTATATACCACAGCCACATTGTATACTAGATTTTGTTTGCTTGAAATTATACTAGTGATTTGTAGTCTGTCTCTGGCAGATGTGTTTGTGTCTCTCTCTAACCATCACATGCCCTAAGCAATTATGCAGAGTTGACAAAACCTAGAGAAGGCAACTGCTCTTATCTGTCTTGCCCCATGCCAAGTCTTTGCCTTCCAGTCTGTGCTGGGAAATAGTAGAAATTCCAGGCATTCTTTGGAAGGGAGAGGGTTAAGTTTAAAGAGAAGGGTATCTTGTCTTTCGCCACTACTGGGGTGGAAAGGTTTTAACTGTGCATGCTCCCTAGAGGTGCTTTGTCATGGGTGTGAAGATATGGCCTTGTCATGTCCTTGTGGGACAGGCTGGACATTAAGATGCCAAGGTTCTGCCTTGTCACAGGGACAGATTCTGGCACCGTGATTCTCAGGACATCAGAAAAAGCATTAACCTCAGAATATGAGATTTCACTGTTGGTGTTTAGTAAATTGGTCTATGGCCAAGTCTTTATGTAAAAGTACTGTTTGGCGTAGGGACTGCAGAGCCCGACGGCTTTCACTGGGTGCTATACAAGCACAATCTCTTGTCTGAAGAATGTCACAGTCTAAACGGACACTAGAGGCAAAAAGTGAGAAAGGACGCAGAGACAGGGAGAGATGCATTATTCGGCCAAGGATGCGTGTCAGATGGAGAGAACTAGGAGGAGAACCTAAACTACTCCAGTTCCAGTTTACTTTGCTACCAGAACAGACCACTGTTATTATAGCACTCTTTTTTGCATCCTTACTCTTCCACTAAATTAACTTTCCTTGCCTCAAGGGCTGACACAGTCCTTGTACAGTCTCCTGGTGTATTTTACCTATTCCAGAGAACTGGAACAACAAGCACACAAACAAGCTAATGCACCCTGACTGATTACTGCTTACTCTCTGTATGTGAGGCTTTGGCTCGTGGCAGTGAAAGGTAACCAGATAAAACAGCTTGGTGACCCGGACGAAGCCAGCCACACTAGCAGAAGTCGCTTCTGGATTTGCGCAGCTATGTCAGCCTTGCTGGAGATGCTTACCTTCTGCTTCGGTCTCTGGGTTCCCGGTGCTGAGCACACACCAGGGTAAGGGCAGGCAGCGCTGAAGCCCCGTCAGTCTGCCCTAGCTCCATCTTGGGCACTGAGGTACATCTTACCTGGACTGTGTCTGAGCTCTCCCATCAAGTCATAATGGTATAAGTTGTTCTTGACTGTGTAACTTTAAAAAAGCAACGTCTAAGTCTGAACAGACTAAGTCTGACCTCTGGCCACCTACTCTCAGAACATAGAATAGACCTGGTTTTTATGAGTGTCCTTGAGACAAAGTAGCAGGTAGAGGAAACAAATACAACTTCTCACTGCCCTGTGCTCTGCCCTGGCTCCACAGGATGGTTTTATCAGAAAGCTCTTGAGGTTGCCCACTCTAATCTTGCTAGTGTTTTCAATTCCTTACCAGATTCTTGCCTCACTAAGAGTTGGAGGGATTGCATTTCTGTAGCATTTGGACTTGGAAAGCTACGAGATGGAAACAAATATTCCGGCTCCAGAAGATGGTAAACAGGACTAAACAGTTACTTACCCTTTGTGTGTTGCCTTGGTAAATTTAAAGACTTCCGCATATTAAATGATGCAATAGCAAATTCCTTACAAAAAATAAAATGCTTGTAATCAGATAATGGTTGCTCTGGTGCTAGCAGTAACATGGCATTGAATATCTCTTGGTTTGGCTTCCACAGTTCAGGGGTGAGGAGAACTGGAATGGTGTTTACTGAGCCAATAAACTTCTCACTAAACATAATTCATGGGCTCTAGCTGGCTAATAACCAGGACCTCAATGTTCTAACAGTTGGCTCCATACATTTTAAAACAAAGCTTTATTTGAAGTGAAAACTTTAAGAAAAATAAACTTTAGGATTTAGTGGTCTCTAATATTATCCGCCTCCACAGGCCACGAGAAATCTCATAACCAAGGAGTGCATTTTAAAATATTTCTATTGCAGTCTCTTTGACCAATGCTACAAGACTGCTTGCTCCAGAGAGTGCCTAAGCATCATTTTGTTTCTTGTTTTCGAACTTACAGAAATCCATACACTTCTCCTAAAATAGCACCATGCACAGATTTTTTTCCCCATTTATGTTTAAAAGTAGTTTCTGCTATTCGAGTGTTCTAGGCAGTCAGTGTTTCTCCAGCCATAAGAATAAGCCGAAGAGCTGAAACAAGGCTTATTCGCTTTAAGATGGCATTTAAAAAATTATTTCCATAACCTTTCTTACAGTTCTAGTTTTACTCTGGAGAGGAGAAATTTTAATCTGAACAGGTTTATTTAAACACTTGCTAGATTATGTAGCAGGATTTCCCTTCCTCTCCTCCTGGATGAAGACCTGTGCTTCTACAGGTTCACTCAAGGAGCACTCCTCCTTAGAACTTAAGATTTGGATTGGTTTCAGATCCCCATCATCTCCCTGTGTGTAGAGGAGTATTCTTGTGTTCCGTGTTTGTTTAGTTTCTCATGAATGAAATTTAAATTCTTAAAGAATCCCTAGCAATTCTCAGAGGGGTGCGGCTGAGTGGTGGTTCTGCTCTCTGGTGTACGTGTAATTTGTACTGGGAGCAAAGTAGTTCATTTTTAAGGACTGGGAATCAGTCAATTTAGATTTCTGCTAATGGTTTTACCTTCTCTAGGAGATCTTGCACTTTGCGCTTCAGCTTCTTCCTGGATGGATGAAGGAAAAACGCCTGCCTGCCTTCTGTCAGATGCTTTGAAGTCTGTAGATGAAAGATACCATATGAATGCAAAGTACTTGCCAGTTAATGTCAGCAAGTCATTTTGCTTGTACCTTGATGGAAAAAGCTTTATTGTAGGCTTACAATGAATGGATCTGCATATGCACCAGCAGTTCCTTACCTTCTGCTTAAGTCTTTTGGAGAATTATATTGACTACCTCTCAGAAAGAGAGAGACAGGTTAAATACCAAGCAATGAAAGATTATCAGAGGAAATTTCTTGTCATGTGATACGTTAAAAATAATACTAGCTCATTCTCTATCTTTCAGGGATTATTTTCTGATGCAGAACTAAATCTAGTTCTGTCAAAGCATAGAGAAGTTCTATTATTATACACTGATTTGACAGGAAAATGTAATTAGTGCCTTGGTCAATCGATGCACACCTCTACTGTCCAAAACCAATATTAGGTTATTAAATCAATTCTCACCTTTGTTACACTACTAAGTTAAAATACCATTATTTAGACACCGCTTGTCTAAACTTAGATAAGTCATTCAACTGTATCTGTGTTTGCTTGTCCACATTCTTCTGCTGCTTTTAAAAACCAGCACACATTCACTAGGTAGGTGTAGGCTTTGGATTTCCTGGCCTTTATTGTTTGGTGTGGCAAGGTCTTCCCTGTCAGTTATTTGTGCCTTGTCTGTGGCTCTGCCTCCCCTGCGGCAGATGGGCAGTGAGGAAACGAGGGCTCCAGTGGGTAAATGCAGCAGCAGCAGCTGCTTTCAAGAAGGGTATCCATGAAGCCGGTCACACGCGAGATGGTGTCTGGGCAGCTAATCTGGACAGCTATCTACTAGCAATTTCTGCTGAGACACAGATTGGGAGACCTGGAATTGAAGGCTAAACCAGCGCAGGGCTACAGTCAACAAAGAGAAGAATTTTTAGGTAGAAAGGCAGGTCTAAGTTGCTCCAGATTACAGTTGTCTTGGGGAGCCTCGGAGCCTTCTGGCTCCAGAGAAGGAAGAACGAGGCCTTGCCAAAAGCTCTTTTCAAGTATAAATGCTATCCCAAGCCCCTAGTTCATAGGCTGACACAGGTATTTACTGCCTGCTGGAAGTGGGCTGACTTACTCAAAAGTTGCAGGGAATTGGGTTTGTAGGTAAACTTTGATGTGTTTTGGTTTTTTTAGCTCTAGAGGCACCGATGCTATAGGACAATGACTGATGCAGCCTGATGCCGAGGGACCACTGTGTCTAGTGAGACCTGTTTGTTTCTTTGAATATTGCATTTTGTATTAACTTGGGCTGCAGACTACCATTCTGCTCTGTCCCCTGATTTTCTAACACATTGACTTGCATGGGAACATTCTGCTTCTGGCATGCATGAGGGCTTCCAGGGTGAGAGCTGAGCCCTGCTCAGCTTTGTTCTCGGTTTCTGCTGTGGAACACAGGACCCTTTGAGAATGCAGAGGTTCAAGTTGTGCTGCTGTGTGCTCCTGGTGTGCTGCTGGCATGGCTGTGCAGAGCCAGATGGAGAGGGAAGGCTATTTAACAGAGCTGTGTGTTATTGGAACTTGCCATCTAAGATTCCTCACTTTCCCCAGTGCATTCTCCCCCTTCCAGGGTGGAATGCAGTAATTGCCATACCAGAAAGCCATGATCTGTCTATCTAGTCTGGCATCCTTTCTCCAAGAGAGGCAAACACCAGATGCTTGAGGGAGAGCTACAAGAACTCCTAAAACAAACAGCTATGGAATAACTTGCCCATAGAGGAAGTTAGTGGCTGGCTTATGCCCTAAGGCAAGGGAGCTTCTAGCCTTCACGCGGGTGTTCTGTGCAGCTGGCTATCCTCTATCTCTTGCTGACTCCCTGCCTCTTCAACTGGGGACCAAGGAACTCCACAGGTCACCTGCACCCCTGTGCACTGTGTTTGAGCGGTTCCCAGTCTCAGATTTTTGGAGGGACAGGGATAGCAATGTGTGAGGCTGCTCCATACTGTGCGGCTGATACTGTTGCCTGCAGAGCAGCGGTGGCTCTGGGCGGCTGTCATTGACATCTCCTGTTTATTTTGTTTGCTACTTTTGATTGCCTGCTGGCTTTTCTGGATTGCCTGCTGGCCTTTCTGGACTGCCTGTTGTCAGCAGCCCCTGCCTCTTGTGCTGAAGGCATAAATGCTGTTTGTCTGTGTGCTTTTCCCATAGTACGCTGTTTTGCTTACCTCTGTCCTCTGCTCTCAGCCCCTTCTGCCTCTACCTGTACAAAAGTCTTTCTGCACTGTACACGGCTTCGGGTTGTGTCCCATGTCTTCTCTGTGTGTTAGGCCTGATGAATACACTAGGTGTTTCTGGTCTTCCAGTAGCTCTTCCTGGAGAGGATTCTGAGAGACTGTTCCAGGATTTGCTCTGTTCAGTGAAGTGTGAGCTGAGCTCTTCCCTACTCCTCCCTTCTAAACATAAGAGCAGGAGGGTTGGCTCCACTGGTGCTCAATTAAGGCCACCAGTAAGGGACCACTGAACCTCTATTGTGAGCATAGCTAAGAACTACTATCTCGTTCCCTCCCTCCTGGTGTTCTCCAGTGGCTAAATCTTTCACGACGAGCCACATACATGAGCAGCGTGTCCTGCCGCACTGGAACATCGCTGGCTACTGGTGTGCAACCGAGAGCAACAGGGAGAGAGGCCTGGCTAGGAGTGAGAAAGACCTCAAGCGGTAGCTTCCTTCTCTGGTGCTGATGTAGAAGTCAATATTATGCAGGATCTGTGTTCACCTCGGGGATGAGGAAAGGGGAGAGTGCTTTTTTAATTATGTATTGCTAATTCTTTCCCAACCAGCCAGCCTGGGATTTCCTTGCATTCTGAGGCAACGCTTTCATCTGGCTCCTGTTTAACAATCTTGACTTGCTTGAGAAGTTGGTTTTCCTTCTTGTGGAAGATTGCATTGGGGCCAGAGTGCTGTTTACTTAATATCTGTAATAAAGATTCTTTATCCTTTTTTTCCTTCCTCTCCTACTCAAAAAGGGGTGGCATAGGAAGCAGCATGTATTCTGTGGGGGAAGATCTTTTGGTTTCAGCCTAGTAACAGCAGTCACTGCTCTCACTTCAAGCAGTTAGTCAGTCTTCCTAATGCTAACTGGACTTTCTATAGTCTATGATGTGCCACAAACTCTCCCAGCAATCCTAGGTAAAGTGGAGAGGTTGTCCCTTTTTCCTAAATGGGAGCTAGGAATTTACCATTAGGTGCCTTTTTTTTTCCTATGAAATGACTGTTGCTGAGCCCTGTTGATGAAAAAACGCTGTGTCCGTGCAACTGGAGGAGTTGTGATGTTGTATGGCCCTTGAGGAAGCTGTAAGAGGTCTGTACTGTTTAGGTGAGGTGAAAAAACCAAACTTACAAATAGCACAACGATCTCATTTCTGAAAGTTGAGAACCACGCTCTCTGTTAGGGGTTCAGGTTAGTAACTCATGGAGATAGTGGAGGCCATGCCTAGATCCAGGTCCATAAGCTGGCAGTGGCACAGGTGTGGCTGGGATCTGCTCTCTGTCTCTTCTGTATGCGGAGTAATGCCATGAATGTTTCTTATGGGCTGTTGTCTTCTCCCATTTTTTATGATATCAGTGTCCTTTTTTCTTACGATATCTTCATTTTTAAACAAGACCTATGCTTTGGTAGATTGAAAAAGCCAGAGGTAAGGTGCAGCTTGAGATTTGTAGGCATGGATAATTAAAAAAATGAGTTTATCCTTTTAGTCAGCTTATTTTTACATGGGGAGGAAGTGATTGTTCTTTAGCATGGAAGGGGGGAGAATTCCTGTGCCACATTCAACTCAAGCATAGCATGTAACTTCATCCTTTGCTCAACCCACTAATCCCTGCATGGGCATTCTTAGAATTAAAATGCTCTTAATTCAGTAAAATGAGATAAACCAAATTAAAGCTCCTTTTATTACTGAATGAGTGTGTCTGTACAGAGATATAATGTGGTTTCGCTAATTCACTTTAAATTCACAACTTTAGTTAATCTGAATTAAGTTTCCCAAGTCCTGCACGTAAAGATCTCTTTATTTAGAGAAAGCTGCTCTTGTGGAAAGAGCAATGGACTCAGCCCTATCCTGAGGCATTCTGGCATGCAGCTAACTTTGTTTTGGAGAGAGAGAGTTTCTGGGCATTAGCAAATTGTCTACCACATCCTTTTCTTCTCCTCTCAGAACGCCTCTGTGCCACCTCCTAATATTGAGGTTTCTGAGCCACTGAGTAACTTGCTCTGTTTTTATTTGCTGTGCAGCTGAGGAAACAATATTTCAGCAACCTGCGTCATTTCAGAACAGGAAAAGTTAAACTCGTCCTAAAACCAGCCGTGAACATAACCTTTGACTTGCAAAGCCTGTTCAGTGGATGCTCACTGCCCAGGCCAGATACAGAGCAGGACGCAGAATGTGGGATCTCTATAATAGCAAAGGTCTGAGCAGTTAAACCCGACTTCTGTTGCATTGAGATGGGAAAGCCAAGCCATTAGCACAACTGTCTTTCAGAGTCGGAACCTGAGCTCAGAGATTTGCTCCTGGAAATATGTGCTTTTCTGCTTGGAAATGTCACATCACACATTATACTTTTCTTACGAAAGGAGAAACTGGTCACATGGGTCACATATAACCATTTAGGACAAACACAACTTAATGAAACTTGCTGCTCACCGGAGTTCTGGACCCTGAGTACTTCAGCTGCAAGTTTCACCCAGTTCTGTTCATTGGACTGTTTTCTGATTCTTGTCCTAATGGGAAATTGTTCATAGAATCATTGTATTGTCTCATGGGCTACTGATTTTGCCAAAAGATCAGCTGGGGGGAATCAGCTGTCTTCCTCTAAAATTTTTTGGTTGGAATTTCCAGTACTCTGACAATGGATATTATGAATACTGGGTAGGAGATAACAAAGCAAAAATATTTTCTTTCATTCCAAATTTGAGTTGGAGTACAGAGGCAGACAGAGCGGAGGTGGTTTTCTATGGGTCACTTGATGAATTCATGTTCCTGCCACCTGGCAAAGTCATGCCTGACATGCTCAAGTCTCCAGAAGCCCTGAAAGCATCGTGCACTGTGCGTGTGTACTATAAATAAACTGTTAAAAACATAATTTAAAAACACCTCTGGCAAAGCACATGCTTAACTGAAACCTGCCTGGTGCAGGTTGACTCAGGGGTGTAGGAAGAAGATGGGGAAAGAGCAAGTGGGAGGAAATAAATGGAAGCCGCTGTCAGTGAAGGGCCACTTGTTTGTAACATTCAGGCTGCCCAAGCTATTGGCATGTCAGCTTTGGGAGATCCCTAGTGACGTTCTGGAGAGTTGCCCTGGGCAGGCATGCGTGTGCGTGAACTGAGAATTCAAGTTTTAACAAAGCTGCATGAACAGGTTTAGTCAACCTACTAGAAAAGGATCAGATGTCTTGGAATTATGGTTGATCCTCCAATTCTAGGAATCCAAATAGCTCCTGCTGACAGCCTGCACGCAATCAGACAGAATAATTTCAACAAGCCCTCTTAATGAATTTTCATGTGTTCAACCTGCAATTTAAATAGCTGCATCCCTTTATTTTAAATGGACAATACTTTTGATCTGCACAGAACCAGAGGCTGTTTGAGGAGATGGAAGTCTCTTAAGGTAAATTCCCTGGACAGAATGTGTGTAGGTATATAATCTGCAGTGCTGCTGTCTCAAAGCAGGGCTGGCTTACTTGTTTGTTTTTTAAAGATGGATGAAAACATGATGGATCTTTGAGCAGGTAAAAGAAGTTGTCTACACCGAGGCCTCTTTAGATTGGCAGCTAAGGGGTTAAATGCATTGCCCAGCCTGAGGAAGCCTGTTCCAAGGAAGGCATTGACTGGAATAAGGTTTTGCTGCAGACATACACTGATGTGCTTGCAGCAAAGATTGCAGGCTTATCAGTAAAGATAAACTTGCAAGGGCTTCCAAAACCATGTGTTCCTGCCACTTGTTTGGGATCCTTTTTCAAAGACCAAGAGAAAATACAAGATCTTCTCCAAGATAGATGCCACTTCGAAGAGGGCAGCCAGCAGACTTTGTAGAAACAGAGACCACGTATTACTGTGTGGTTTGGAACAGGTACAGGAGATATTAGTTTACCTGATTCAAAATAGTACTTGAGACCTTACAGTATCATGTGGGGTTGGCTCTTTCCACTCAGTCATCCGTCTTTTGCCGAGTGTCCCAATGCTGGACAATGCTGGGTTTTGTTGGCCTCACTCAAGTTACTTGCCATAGCTCATTTCTGCTTCCTGCTGTCAGGCAATCTCCAGGCTTTACCACCCATTTGTTTGTCATTTCCCACAAATGCTTTGAATGTTATTTTATTTTAATCCCACTGCTGAGAGGAGGGGAATGGAGATAATGTTTCTTCAAAAGAATGGAAAAAAATGCACAGGATCAACTACAGAATTTCTGGGCACAGAACAGACCTTTTGAGTTGCCTGCAAAAACAGTCACAATGGTAATATTAAGTACAATTGTGGTGTAGCCTTGTAAATAATACATTTTCCTTATTTCTCTCTCTTCCTGCTTCTATCACCAAACACCACAAAGAAGGAGATGCAGAAACCAAGCATCTGGCTTCTTGAGGTTAAATTCCAAAACGCCGCATTGAAAAATGCAGAAATTATTCCAGATGGGTGAGGTCTGGCACTTTCTTTCTTTCCAGAAAAGTCTGTGCCATTCTGAAATCTCAGCCTGGGTCTCTCTGTTTTGCCACCGAGTCTGATTGACACCTACATGTGTGTGGCCCTTTTACACAGGGGTGGACTTAAGTTCGAAAATCCGGACATTTTTGGACTGTGACAACAGTTGGTATGGTGTTTCAACTCATATTTTAATTTTTTAAAATTACATATATTATTTAAAAAGGGAGTGTAGCAACGTATTGCAAAAATCAGAGAGGAGAACAGTTTATAAAAACAATTTAAAAGTTTCTGTCAGTGGAGCAAGTCTTTGAATGTGGAAAAGGGATTTGTACAATTTCAAAAAATTCTCTTAAACTTGCAATGTGATAGATAAAGCTGGTTCTGAGAATGTGAAAATGTGGGCTCCATGTGCTAAAGCTATTTGAAAAGAGGTGTGAGTGAAGGGGCTGAGGTTGGTGTGAACATCAGACTTCCTGCCTTCTGCACGTTCTGTGTGGCAGCTGTAGCACGTTCATAGTGTGGCACTTTTTTTAAAAGGGACTCTGAACTAAGGCAGCCTTTCAGGAAAAGGCTAGCTGCAGCCAGAAATTCTGGCCCATCGCAAGATGACAAGAGGAAGAGCTTTGTTACTAGATTGTGTTTGATCTTAGCTGCTTTTTTTTCTGCTCTCAGTAGCATGCTAATGATACCTGTGGGAGGTGAAAAATGGGTGAATTCCTGCCAGGGTGCGGACAAGTTCGCAGTTTAGTTCTTGTTCTCTTCTTCCCCTCTGGTAAAAAATTTGGGGGCTGTCCCAGATACATAAAAAGGAACTTTTTCACAGAATAATTTTCTGTGTTACATCTGCTGAGGACTCTGAATCAGAAAGGCAGTAAGAAGTTGACTCAGTTTGTTTTGTTTCCTCTCCCCCTTTCTTATGTTTAGAATTATCAGTATTTATGGGAAATGACGGGCTTGAAAGCCTAGGACAACTCTGAGCTGCCCATAAGCCATTCCTTTTCTACCGTGCAGTTTTGCCTTCTTTATTTCAAAGTTTAAAGCTGAAATGTCAAGTGCATCCTGAATTCCCATTCTGTTTCAAATGCCAGCCCTGCCAGTTTCATGTTTCTTACATGTGAGTCTCCACATATTAGCCCACTCTTGGTATCAGAGAAGCCAGCAGGGTGGGTAAGCTGCGCCCTGGGTCAGAGGAACAGGGCGATGGTGAAACAGAAGCGTGCCAAACGTGGAGGCAAATATGCCCCATCTTGGTATCAGAGAAGCCAGCAGGGTGGGTAGGCTGCGCCCTGGGTCAGAGGAACAAGGCGATGGTGAAACAGAAGTGTGCCAAACGTGGAGGCAAATATGCCCTGGTTTCTGCTGCTGCTCAGGGAGAGGGTCTGCAAGCCTGCGATAAGGAATGGAAAGAGACCAAAAGGGATGGGTGGGTCCCCAAAGGCAGCGATCTGGATGCCAAAATATCTTGCTTCGGCTTTGCAAAGAGCAGCGTGCTAGTGCTTCAGAGAGAGGGCAAGCTGTGGTTTGTGGTTTAGGCAGTTGACACAAATAGTCTCTGGACCCTTTTTATGGGCCTGCAGAGCAGTGTTCTGTCCAGGGAACTGGAGTCTGTCCTCCTTGGTGTCATCCTTTCCGGCTCAGCAGGTTCCAGGCTGTGCTCAGAGCAAGCTGTCCTGGCTGGCTGGCAGAAAGGCTCCTAACCCAGGCAGCAGGGTCTAGCATCCTATGTAGCTTATGCCGTGTTAGAGTTTGATTGGGAGGGACATGTCTGTAATTAAACACTTGGGTTTGGGTGTCTGCTTTTGAACTACTGCTGTAAACCAGCAAGAAGTACTGTGGAAGGCAACCTGTGACAATGTTTCTGTGCCCAAGAACTGTATGGACTAGGCTGTTCCTACCTACTTTCAGTAAGTAAACCATGTAACTTTTTTTGTGGACAGAAAATACAAAACACCATGTTGACCTTCACTGCTGATCAAACTTCAGTTGCACCCAGATATAATCCATAGCAGGTCTTACCTGGATTTACTTTCTCTCAATGCAAGCAGCTGGGCACGTGGAGGGGATGGGACATACTTCAATAATACACGTAGCACAGAGGCCTGGCGGAGGAAGAAGAAACAAAATGTGTCAGAGGGGAAAATGCACTGCAAATCTTTCAAATTCAGTAAGAAAACATTTCAGTAGTTCAAATATTTCAATCTGCATGGAAGGCGGGTGCCAAACCTGATAAAAGCCATCCAGATGGAGAGGGATTGCTCCCTAGTACTAAAATCCCAGCATGCCTATTGACCTGTACTGTGCTGCCTGTACCTGGCAAAGCACTGGTGACGCTGATCTCCCAGCCTGCTTCCCTCCCGACTGAGAGTCCTTCTAGAGGGATGACCAGAGGGAACCTCAGTGATAGTACAAAGAGGCCTGTTTGCTTAAGAGGGCATATGTACATCTTTTAACAATCCGGTTGTGAACGTCCTTTGTGGGAGGATCCCTGACCTTATACAGAGAGGGACAAGCGCTAATTAACTTAATTCTGGGAACAGGAGGTGGTATGACCTTTTCCAAAGCGATTCTTTCGGTCTAGAGTTTACAGAGAGCTATTTGCTAGGACTGATGTCTGGGTTTGCTACGAAAACATTATTCATAGAGAGGTGTAAATTCCCTGGTGTGGCTGTGGGAAGAAATTAACCTCCCATCCCTCTGGTTTAGGTTCATGGTTCCTTGCCTAAAAATTGTTGGTACTGTGGTCAGATTTATGCTATTTTTTAACAACGCAATTAAGTTTTCTTCCTAGCTATTAAAATGTCTGTCCTGAGTATCTTCCAAATTTCTCCCTCTTTTGCCAAAGAAGTGGTAAGGATTCCTAATGCAGTCTCCTTGCTATACTCCCTCCGAGCAGCTCAGGGACACAATTACAACCACTCTGAGTGTGCCTATTCTGTTTGATTTTTGTTCTTGCTAAGCAACCAGTCCCAGTTGCCCCAGTGTAGGCCAAACTGGAGGCAGCTACAGCGCTGTCTCAGCAGCAGCTGCAGAAAGCAGAGCTTATGGAGACATGCCTGAGGTGAGCAGGACAGTGGGCCACTGCTCTTACTCTGCTGAGGAAATGAAACGAAGTGCCCACAAAGGAGGCAACTCGCTGAAGACCCGCTGGCTGGCCACGTGTCGGGCTCACGAAGCATTTAGGAAGCTCTGGCTGGCAAGAAGTGGACAGAAAGCTGGCCTTGGGGTCTTAGAGCTTGAGAGAGGTAAGAAGACAGCTGATGAGACCGAATTTTCCTCAGGGAAAGAAAGATCTTTGGTCATTGCTCCCTGTTATCTTCTAATGTTTTTTTAAAAAGCCCAACAAAGCAACTCTTCCTCATTCCCCACCGCCACCCCCAACAACAAAAACCCAAAGATCTGCTGGACTCTAAGAGAAACAAATGTAAGCACCTCTTTGGAAAGCACTCCTAAGGCCTGCGGCCATCTCGCATTCCTGAGGAGGCTGCAAGCCTCCTCCCCAGCCTCCCTGCCCAGCAGGGCAGCCGCTCCGGGGCTCTGGAGCTCCTCATCGTGCTGCTGCCGCTCTCGCTGCACCAACGTGCCCGCTCGGAGCCCGATCAGGAGCTCTAACCCCTCTCAAGCCTGCCTGTAGCCACGCTTCGTGCTGCTCGCGCTCGGGACAGCATTGCTCAGGAGAGCACAAGCAGAACACGCGGTGTTTTCTGCCGTATCCATTCAAGGCACAGCTCCATGTCTGAAGTGTTGCCAGACCGAACTACGAACATTGCGAAGCAAACAGCTGCCACATCCTCATCCTACTTCTTGTCACAGCATCACCAGTAGAGCAGGAAGTTTTTCCTTAGTGTGACTAGGTAAAGGGTATTTATTTACTTGAAAATGATGGTAAAATCCCTATTTCCCAGTTGGTTTGACCCCTGTTTACAAAGTCTAGCAGTACATGTATGTAGAAGAAATATCCACGAGTGAAAATATGCCCTGCTAATATTAAAAGGTACATTGTGGAATTTTGCCTAAGGATAAAATGTAATTTTAATTGAAAGCTGCTGTAACTTGATAGGGAATATCCGCAACAGTCTTGAGGATCTACTTTAAAATGTAGTTAAACATGGAGCCAACTCCCACCACTGTGTCTCTTAGAGCTACGTGTCCTCTTTGATCCAGCCATGGTTCTTACGATTCCTAAGAGACACGCACACTGCCAGTAGTCAGAGCTCATTAATATTTATATGACACCTTCCATCTGAAAGTGTGCACTTTGCAATTATTAATTAAAACAATTTCACAAAACTCTAAAGTTTAACTCCATTTCATGGCTTACAAAACGTAGACCCAGAAAGCTCGCATGCCCTTGCATGAGACAGAACAAGATTAAGAACATGGAAGCTTGCCCGCATGGACTCTTGTTATGAGGTATTTCTTTATCTTTCCTTCACCACTAACTTTGGAAAAGGCAGCACAGGTTTCCTTTGGCAATAACAGGCACTACGAGCCTGTACTACATAGGCAATACTGAGAAAGTGAGTGAGGGGAACCTACTCTTTCCTTGTGGTTCTCCACACAGAGTTCGCTTACTTTTCAGAAAGCTTCTTTAAAAACACAACCTGGAAGTGGCTTGTCAGCCCTGCAGAAAAGACCCTGAATGAATCTTTACTTGAACGTGTCAAACCTTTCCCTAACACGCTATATTTTAGTTCCCATGTAATAGCAGACAGGAGGGATGGTGGGTTATAATCCACACCAGACGTGGGCTCTCTCAGTCCTTCCTGGTGCATATGGAATGAAGGAGCTTGGCTCAGTGTGAGACTGATAACGGGAGGGAGGGCTTGCCATGCGATTAGACCAGCTCACTGTAAACACCTAAGTTGCACAAGTGGCTCAAACTTTGATCTTTTTGTTGTGGAAAAGAAATCTGAGACTGCGAAACTTGCCCTCAGTCACAAACAAGAAGGTGAACATTACTCAAACCCAGCTGTGGAAATGAAAATACAGTTAAAAGTGATCAAAATAGAAAAAGCACTTACTTCTTCCCCATCCCTTGCTCTCTGGCACAGAGTCTGCTTTTAGCAGGGGCTCCTATTCTGACTTGCCTTGCTCTGTTTGTGAGTGCAGGCCCTAGACCCACACCTGAAACGCCCAAATCCAAACGCTCCCGAGTGCTGCCTGGGATAAGGTTTAAGCCACAGGTGCAATTAAGCTTTTAAGTGGTAAGCCTATTTGGTTAGGGGCACACCTAGAGCCTGCAACAAGCTGAGAGACAAACGATCAGTCTTTCAAACTGACAGGCGGTTCCTGAAATACTGCTGGAAGGGTTAAGAAGAAGCTACAATATTCGTAATTCTCCTGGTATTTATTGTAACGACTCTCTGAACAAGCTCTCTCTGGATGCATCTGGCTGCCCTAGTGAGGTGGGATTTGATTTTGATTACAAATCTGGTAACGCGTTATCAAAATGATGGTGTTGCTAAGACCCCAGGCACGCTTCTCCTGGTCCTCTCTTCTTGTGCGCTTTTCCCTTCCCCCCAACCCTGCTCTGGCCCCTTTTTCCAAAATCTGTCTGAGCAAACACTACAGCAAAAGGAGAAGTTTCACAAGTGTAGGCTGTTAGCCTGTGGTGTCTTTTCTTATTGGCATTTGGAGCTTTGATTAGATTTTTAGTGGAAAAATGTCATAGCAGGTCATCCAGTAAAATGCTGGTGAATAGTTTAAGATGTAAATGTTCGTAGGCATTCAATGACAGTATGAAAAATTCTGGATGTGAGACTTCAGTAATTCCTTAATGTTCTGATTTCTTTGCACTCTGTCATAGCTTTGCTTTTGTAATCATTAGGACAACATCAGAGACCTTTGCTTTGCATAGCCTTGAGTTCTTGGGCAAGGATTTAAAAGTGGAACATTAAGATGTGTTAGTGAACACATCCTAATTAGTCTCTGCCTTGGCTACCACATGCTCAAAGGCTGTGAGCCTTACCTACACCACTCTGTCTCTCGAATGCCTTCAACAATATAGCGTTTATCCTAGTCTAGACAAAGTCTTAAGGGTTACGTTGTCTAGTCATCTAATCGTGCCTTTTGGTGGGAAAACTGCTTTCCTTCAGCATTGTTTCTCTGCCTGCTTTTTTCTCCTTGCTGTTTTTTTCTCCACATACCTTTCCTTTGCAATTCCTGTTCCATTTGCTGTAATGTAAGCGTTAACTATTTAATTGCTGATTAGGAAAATCTCATCACGTGGGCTTTGGAACAGCATGGGAGTGGGAATAGAGGAGTGGGAGGCAGAGGAAAGAGATGTGTGAGTTCCCAGTTCTCTATTACAGGCTGACCTGGGAGGCCATTAGTCATTCTCGACGCCATGAGAGTGTTTAACCTCTCTCCAGTCTAATGGGTAGAACAGTTGAACGGGATTTGGATGTAACCGAGTCTTAGTCACCTTTTGCTGCTGAACTTGCTATTTGACCTTGAGCAAGCTAGGCCTGGCTTTTCATTCCTTAAGTGGATAGAAAGCAAGTACTGCAGCTCAGTGCTTTAAGATTCTTGAATGCAGAAAACAGACACATGCAAAGGCCTAGTTGCTTTTCCCATATAACAAAATACTGTGGGGTGTCTTGGAATTTTTTCTTTCTGTTTCTGCACCAAGTTGCACAGAGTGAGATAAGAAGCTGGAGGAGGTCTCTAGTTCTCCAAGCAGTGTGAGCCCTTTTAGCTCTATGTTCCCGAGCAGCCATATGGGGGGCTTTAACCCAACTGACTTACTGCCTCATGAGATGCAAATTCAGCTGGTGGCCCCCTTCTCTCCCCGTGGCATCAGCTATTCTAAGCATTCTCACGTTATCAGCATTTCAGCTCCGCTTTGCACTTGCAGTACCTAGTTGCCAGTCAGATGTAGTCTGTAGTGCAAAACTCGTGAAGAGTCAGCAGGCTCCTGGGGGACTGCAGGCCATGTGGGGGAGAGAAGGCGCAGGTGGACTCTGTGACCCATGGAGTTGGTCTCTGCCCTGAGGACTTTTCATGACTAGTCATAATTGCCAGTTTCTCACTTGCTTTTGCAGGTCCTTGAAAGCTGAGTTGGAGATGGGAATTGGACTTTTTCCATTCTGTCATGAAAAAGGACCGAAATACTTTGATAATTGGAGAACTAATTAAATTGCCATTGTAGTAGACAAGAAAATAGTATTCTTAGCAATTAGCAAGGGAAAGCATTTTAGTCAGACTGAAACTATCTTCTCATTTGTATGGGGAGTTTATTGTTAGCAGATGTTTAATTTCCGTAAGCAATTAATATTTGGACAGCTTAAAAATTATTTATATACATGTAAAAAAACTTGTACTCTACTTCAGGCAGGGAGTAAGCACTCACACAATGTCTCCTCAAAGACACCACAAAGACTAGAACTGACATTTTTGATACTTTCAGAGAACAGAATGGATGGGCCTAAGTGCAGGAAAGCACAGAGGAGGGGATAAGTGTATATACATGGGCGGGTATGAAAGTAAAGGAATAAATACCTTTGAGGAAAGGAACAAGAAATGCCAAAGTACTTCTCATGCTGTCTGCCTTCATCACAAGCAACCCCTACTCCCTCTCCCCCATCCTCACCTCAAAAAAATCCCAAATGCATTTAGAAAACATCCTTGCAGCTCACGTGGCAGCTGGCAAAGGCTGCTAGCCCTGCTGCCAAAGACAGCTTAGGCTCCTGAAACAAAGCAAACTGGGTTGAAATTCTAGGCCTTAAAAAACTAAAGCAGCTGCCTCCCTGACATCCTGGGTTGGACTCTGATTTCAGTTTCGCTTCTGCTAGATCTTAGGTAATGTCATTGCTATGGTGTAACTGAAATGAGAACTGGGTCTGCTAATCTTGACATTGGGTCACCCACTGGTAATCCATTTGTTATCTCTTACATTTGCGGGAGTACACACACCCACTCCCTTTAGACTGCAGTAATTTATTTGGCCTATTTTATGTCTGATGGTCCCTTGAAACTGTACCTCTTGCCTGTCAGCAGCTGTAGTTGTTTTGCTAAGTGACTATCTAAAGTGAGACTTCCTTGTGCAAATGTGTATTTTAGACAGTCACCAGAAATCCAGTGGTTCTCCTCTCTGCCTACCCCTCCCGTCCCCTTCAGCTGTTTAAATTTCAGGACACATGGCTTAAATGAACGTATGCTTGGAGTTTGCAAAATGGCTTGGATGACGGGAGAAATCGGATCACACAATGAGAGTTCAGAACCCAGCCACCAATTGGTACGACAGGAGTCTGCAACTCCCTTATGCTCGCTGTTGTCTCGGCATAACATCTAGCAATGTGCGTTTCTCACGTCCCCCTCTGAAAAATGGTAATGCAATTGAAATGAGCAGGCGGAGGAATGTCACCACCTCCCTTTGAGTGGCCTGGCCGTCAGCCTTCGCCTTCAGTGGTACCCCTGAGGGCTGTGGTATCGGGGTGGAGAAGGACCTGCACACCTTATTGTCCCTTCTTGCTTACGCTGAAGAATCTCCAGCTTATCCTGCCAGTGCAGTGACTGCATGTGGAGGAGGGGGAGAGGTTGTGTTGCAACCTCTGAGAAAATTAGTTGTCTCTATTTTATCTTTTGCAGCTGCAGCACTTCCCCCCCCCATTACTCCCCCCCATGTGAGTGGTATGTCTGAACCATATCCTTCAAAACCAGTTTTCTAAGCAGATTAGATGGGTAGCAGAGACAGCTATGCAATCAGGCAAAAATGTGCACTCAAGCCTTCATTTTGTGCAGTGGCTGGAGCACTAAGTGTCTACCACCTCGATTTTTTTCCCTTCATTCTCTTCCTTTCCTGTTATTCTGCAGTGCTGTGGTCTGTTGCTGTTGCAGGCTGACACAAAATGCTCATTCTAGTCCTTAATTATATCGAAAATCGGGAGGGGAAGGAAGTTGAGTTCCATGCTAATGCTTATTAACATGAAACATAAAGCATGCTCCCTGGCTGGCATGCTGCACCATGCAAAGTGACACTTGCTCCCTGTAAGCATGTGGAAGGGTAATCTGAGGATTACCCTCAGGTCCTCTAATACCAATCCTCCCCTGACCAGCCTGGAAAACCAGAGTCTAAGTTTACTGCTCCTCTGACTCCAGTATATTCTGCTGAACTGCCACTGCATGTGCATTTGGTCTCTTGCTGCCCCGTATCAGCCGCCTTGCTCCCCATCAGCCTGGTTGCATGCTAGGAATCTGACAATAATGGTCTTCACCTGCTTTGAGATATCATGAGAACTCTTGCGCATTGGTATTGGTTTCGCATCTGGTCTCTTATAGGACAATGAGCTGAATTTAGGATAAGCTCTCCAGACAAGTTTGGAAACCTTACAGCTCGTTCGGTGTGGGAGGAAAATGGGGATAGGTTAGTGGGCTGAGTGGCAGACCTGAGGAAAAGAGAGTTGAGTAAGCTCTGGCTTTCTTCCAAGAGAGGAAACCGAGCAAAATGTCCCAGGAGCCATTAATTGCTGCTCTGGAGGAGAGGAAGGAACCTAGAGCAAGGCAATCCAGAAATGCTTTTTACTGGAGTCTGGAGAAACACAGTGGAGAAGAGAAGGAGGGAGAGAACTTCTATGATAAAACTAGAAAAGAGAAGTTGGGAATTGAGGTTTGGGGGAAGACGAGAGAAGAAGAGAAAATAAACCCTTTATTTCCCATACAAGGCATGGAGAAGGAAAGAGAAGAGAAACTAACTTGAAGACTTGTGTGCTACCAGCAGCCCTGACAAATTTATATTTGAAATACTGATAGAAAGTTGTGCTTTAACATGTTGGCACGATTCACTTCATTATCTTCTGCTGAATAAAAATTTGAGAAGAGTAAAAAAATTGCAAACAAAAATGCTTGATCTTACTGGCATAAAGGGGATGCAAAAGTGGATGGAAAGCTGGTTGGTTGGATGTGTCAACCACAAGAGCAGTGAGATATGATCACAGTGAATTCAGGTTTTAGAACACAAGGAAATCATGCAGAGATACTTCTCACACTGACTTGTAAACAGCAGCTTTGGGTGTGCAGTGTTGTCAAATTTACCGTCGTTACGGGCGCAACTTAGAGTAAGTTCCCACCAAAGCCACGCGCCATCTGTTTGAATTACTTAGAGGAAAGGTTTGTCTGCTTATTCCTCTTCTATTAGATGTGACAGATTAATGTCTTTGAGGGCAGATCACTGATAAGCTCAATCTTTCTCTGGTTATGATGCCTTATAACTATAAAACAGTCACAGGGTTATGGTGTTTAAAAAGAGGGGTTTACTGCCCTTTCCAACGCTGAAACTACAATATAAGTGTCTCTCCTTCTTCTTTTTTTCTAAAGTAAATCAAAACCATACATACACAGGCACTCTACCTTCTCTCAGATACAGAGACATACACGCAAGAGAAGCATTATAGAGTCTACAAGAAAACTACTAAACCAGGTTTCTGCGAATACATACTCATCCTTGCACTGAGTCCTCTCCTTTGTTTTAAGAACTGTTTGTTGAGCATGAGTTGCTGGCACCTCTAACTTTTGGGGCAGAACCCAAGAGCCTTCAGTGGCTCCACCAGCCCTTGTTTCTACTCAACTGTCATAAAAGCTGTGTCCATGCCTCGGCTAGAAGCAGCAAGGGATTGACAACCTGGGTATCTGTTGCACAACCTCTAGCTGAAGACTTCTCAGACACTCTTCAAACTGGTTGTTACGCTCAGTTGACAAACTCAATCCTACAGTCCTTGGGTCACAACAGGAGCTGTGTAGAAGGCAGAGGGATGCTGATACTGCTGTAAGTTAAGTTCCCTGCTGGGGAAATTGCTGTGAGAGTGAGCTTCATTCACTGTATTATTTTTAAGACAGTTTGTAAGAATGCTGCTGTGATCTGTAGGGGACTAAGTTGACTTTTTCTTTTGGTTTTGTTGTGGGTTTTTTTTTTCTTCTAGAAAAGCCCAATTCTAGATGTCCAATCACCTGTAAAATTAATAAACTAGCTTTTTACCGGAAATATTACATTGATCTGTCTATACTACCTGAGTGGGAATATCTCTTTGTTTTGCTTTTCTTTAACTGGTCTGAAAGTTTTCACTCAGAATTGGTTGAAAACATTGGTTTGGACTCTGGGTAGTCCCTGGTTGTTCAGAGCTGTTGTCTGATGTTCCTGCCCTCTTCTCCAAGGGCCTTGGCCTTCCCGTAGGGCATTAATGGCTCTCCTGGAGACCATGCCATGCCATGGGACACCGTGGTGTGTGCTCTGGGAGCTGCCTTCCAGCCAGGAGTCTGACCCAGAAGTGAGACCGGGCTGCCAAACTGCAGCATCTGAGGCAATGCAACCTTGTGGGAATAAAAGCAGTTCAATAGTGCAGTGACTCAGAATAAAATTTCTCAGGTCAGGTCACCAAACCAAAATGAACCGACTTTGGTTTCAGTAATGTAAAAACATGCCATTTCAAATGACACGAAATGTGCTGGTGTTCACAAATAGCTTCTGGTGCGCTGTTTCTTTTTTTTTTTTTTTTTTTTAAACTTGTGAACTTCCGTTCTGCAAAGAGCCTCTCATCTCAGCTTTTCTCCCTGAATTGGGATGAGACCGAATGTTGAAATACTGGAATTTCTTCCTTCCTGGGAAGGAGGCAGCTGATGAGTATGAGCAACCAGTTTCAGGGTTAGGACAGCTGACTTTGAAAACCTGCACGTTGGAGCAGAGCAGGTGATGGAGGGCAGATAGGTGATGGAGGGCAGGGGAACACACGGGCAGAAAGAGGGAAGTAGGAGACAGGAATGAGAAGCAGCAACAAGGGCCAGAACAGAAGAATGAGGAGGATCGAGCAGAAGTTTCTCCTTGGCTCTGTGGGCACCAGGAACTGCTATGGGTTTGTGCTGTGTTACGCTGCTGGCCCTGCCTAGCTCAGTTCTGCTTTGCTGAGTGAGCGGCAGACGTGCAAGTGGTGCCGTGCTGAGGGCTCCTGTCAGAGAGAGCTTGAAGCACTTCGCAGAGAGGGCAAGAGCTGGGTGAGGTGGAGCTGGAGGTTCACACCAGTGCCCAACAAGGCAGTGCTGTGTGGTTTCACTTCTGCTCACCGAGCAGTTGAGTCCTTGCTAATCGCGTGGGGTGAACGCAGGACCAAGCGATGAGGATTGCTCAGTGCTCAGGCAGGCTCTGAGCTGGCACTGCAGCCCTCGCAAGCCAGAGAATCTCTCTGCCACTAAGCCTTTTTCTGCAAAGTAGAGAGAACAGGAGTACTGCTTTCCGGTGTGACCAGGAAGGAGGACTAGCGATGGTTCCTAACACTGCAGAGTGTTTATTATGCTGATGCTCTTATTATTTAACAAGTTTCTTAACTTTTTTAAAAAATATACCAAATTGATACACTCCATCCATCAGCAATGCCCTCCAGGAATGAGTAGCTAATTAGAGAGCAGGACTTGTGAAAAGACAAACCCAGGTTATGCACAGAACAGGTTTCTCCAGTATTTATTGCCTACGTTACTGGCCAAGCTTCCCTGTAAGTAATAGTCAAATAATCGGCATGGGTCCTTTTGTGAATGGTTTGAGTCTGTGTGGTCCTCCTTTGTTAGAGTAGCTCATGGCTTCTGAAAGCTTCTGCACCCCCTGTTCTGAACAGCAGAGCCTGGTGGCACCAGCTGCTTCTGCCTGGAACAAGCATTTGCATGTGACATTAAAAAAAAAAAGAGGCAATTTCAAAATGTATTTGCTTTTCCTTATCCCCTCATTTTTCAGCCCTTCTTAAAACTCTGGGAATATTTAAAAGATGAATATATTTAGCTTTTGCTACAAGCTTCTTTTAAACAAGTAAAGCCTGAAGAGGAAAGAGAAATCTTTCTTTCAGAAATAAAACAGCAGCCAGTGTTTGGAAATATTTTAACAATAGACCATATGGGAGTCCCAAACTATTAAGCTTTATTATTCAGAAGGCGGAAAATGTGGTTTGATATTCAATTGATATACAGCATAAATGAGAGCCGCAAACTCGGCTCCCTTGAGCTGGGATTCAGATGTTCTCTTGAATATAATAACTAACGCTTTGGCCTAGTTCCACAGAATGCATCCAGCCTGCTGATCAGAAGCCAAGAAACTGTAAGCTTCCCCCCCCCTTCTTCAGAGTACTTTCCTCTCCTGTCAGCCTGAGTTTCTGGCCTGAATATAAATCTCCTGATATTAGATGCGTATAGAAAATGGGGAGGATGCTAACAGCACACGGCAGTAGAACTGTGTGTGTTTGTTTTCCTTCTGCTTTAATGATGAGGTTTCCCCTTCACGATGCACCGTCAGGGGATCACGGTGGCCATCCTAGGTGGGAGCTGTTTGTCTCTTTGTGCTATAGGAGCAGGTGAACATCTTTTGGAGTGACTGTGAAGTGGTGCCAGAGACCTTGAGAGTGTCAAATTTGTTGGAAAGAGAGACTCGAAGTGGTTTCAGTGTGGTTTTTTGTTGTTTGTTTTTTTTTAAAAAAATAAATAAAATTCTTTGTCTGATTTGACTTGCATATATTTATAATTGCCCTTCCCCCTTTCTATCATGCCTCTCTTAACTTCCTCTCTTGTGGGGAAAGGCACCTGTACAAGTTCCTTATCAAATATTACCTGCGTGGACTAAGACTGCCGTATGCAAAGGGAGAGTGACAGTTACAGACACTGTGACCAAGTAACGCCAGGCCGGACCACCTGCTGCCTTCTGACACAGGACCCCTAATTCACTCCGGGTATGGGATGGGGCAAATTTATCAGTGCTAATGTAGGAGGTGAGGTACAAAGAAGGGGTTGCAGGGACACAAGAAATGGTCTTGCGGGTCTGAATGTTCCGTCTTTGTCAGAGAGCTCCTTTGGGATGCCAGTATCAACCCTGGAAATGAGTGAACCATGTCCGCTGAAACGCTCTGCCCCGTGCCCCTCACCAGAACCCAGCTGCTGGGCACTGACCTCAGGCATGGAACATCATGCAGATGGTGATGTTTACTTGTCCGGGATACCAAATCGAGCCACAACAGACTAAAAGCAACCTTAACAGAGCATGTTTTGTTTCTGTTCCCTCCCTATAACACATGCAACATGAGATGGCTTTGTATATATTTTAAGTTGTTAGGTGTTCCAAGCTTTTCTCAGGTTTTTGTGCTGTAGGATTTGGCGAGTATCCGTAAGTACCTCTCACCCCAGCTTTGTGGGAGACACTCTCAGCTATGTCGGGTCCTGCCTTTTCTAGCCTCCAACCAAAGAACCTTCTCTCCGGTCTTTGATTTGCCCTGAGAAGGCTAGCAGCCTCCAGCATTAAGCTAGATGGCATTTTTCTCTAGAAGCGTGATGAGCCCAAGGAACAGACTCTCATTTTATGTGTAAGTCCCAAATACCTATTATAGAGGACACTGTAGACAATATAAATTATGAACTCTGAATGTGAAGTTCAGTTTTGGCTTCTGTCTTTCCCCCATTTCTCTTTTCAGTTGTTCTTGAGAGCTGAATTTTTCCATGTTTTTGTCTCAACCCACACACAAATTTTTTCCTTTGGGGAAAACTGGAGCAAAATCAATTTTAGTGCAATTTTTCAAGCCTCTTTGACTTGCCCCTACATCTGTTTGGTGTGGGGGAGTGGAATTTTATCATAAAACGTTTGATTTATTTAATGTATTCAATAAGCAGCCAAGATGTGCCAGGTACTTTCTCAGCCCTTTTTGGATGAGAATTCTTGCAAGCTAATAAGTTAACAAACAAAGAAGCTACAGAACTCAAAGTTTCCCTGTTGTTAAGGTCTCCATATATCTAAGGAATAAACCAAGTTTGAACAATGCAGATCTGAGCCTTGTGTCACATGCAGTACTGCTGAGATCTAGTATTATAGGAACAACCATTTTTTTCCATATTTCTTGATCCTGTTAGCTGCCCACCTTAAAACAAACTCAGCTGAGATGTGTCCGCGCAGCAGCTCCACTTTCACTGCAGCTATGAATCTGTTTTTATTGATGAAGCCATTGCTATGATTGTGTGATGCTGTGCTAAGGGCTCATCTAAGCAGGGTCATTGATTCGACCAATGTAAGTTACAAATCTCAGCAGAAGGGCTATTCCCAATTAATGTCATCATCTCGAGAAAGAGGTGATCGGGAATAGTTAATAAGGAATAACTGTTCTGGAATAATCCCTTTTTAAGACAAACCCTTACTCTTTCTATAATTGCATTCTAGGAAGCTATTCTGTACTGAATCAGCATGGGATAGAGTGCCTAGAAGACGTTCAGACCAAGCACAGCTAGCGGTGAGTGGGGCAATATACACTGGGATGCCCTATTGCAACTATTATGAGTGAGCAGAAGAACAGCAAAATGCCTGTGCATCTCTCTAGAAGGCAACAGAAAGTATTCTGTCAAAATCACTGGTCAAAGGCCTCTGTTCTAGTAGGGATGCAGGATGAGCTGCCTGTTACTGTCTGAGCATTAACCCCTCGTTATGGACAGAATGCATGTTTCAACTTGTAACTGATTACAGTTTGATTCCATATGGGGGTGTGGAACGGACTTGTATGCTTCTTTTCCCAATGTGTATATTTACATTATTATATGGGGAGCAATCAATTTATTAAACCCGTCTGATTATTCAGTTGTCGGCAACTGGCTGGAGGGAAACTTGTATTGTTTCTGAGGTGGTCAGAAATCAAGTTTGAAAGAAATGTGTGCAATCTTCTTTTGAGGAAAACCTACAGTAATAAACTAATTAAATAAAGGCGAAGCCAATAGTTTATACTGCCATGAAAATATTCCTGCAGCATAAAATTTTGTGCTTGATCTTGCCAAGGAGGATGGGCTGGAGTAGAGATGGTGCTCTTGGTGCTCTTGTAGTTGTGATACAGTTGCTGTTATCTCATAGTTCTACTGACTTTTGGAATTTGTCCCTTCACTTAAAAGGGAAGTGGAGCCTGGAGTGGAGAAGCTCCAACTGCAGCCCTTTGGATGTTAATCCACCCTGGCTCTCTTAAGCCTCCTACTTAAATCATTATCTTAATGAATCACCATTGCTGCTATCTTCAGTGCTACATTGGAACATGCAAATTTTAAACAGCCTGTGGGAAGGACCTTTTTGTTTGTAAAGTGCTCTGATACTTGCATTTAGATGTTGCCATGATAGGTACCTTGGACACTACTTTCTGCCTAAGCCCGTGGATAAATCCTGGGGTGCGCAGTGTATCACCAGCGTGTGCCTGCTAGGTGGCTCCCAGGGCTTGCCGGAGAGGAGATGGATGTGATTCTGCTACTGACTGTGAGAAGCAGCTTTAGCTCAAGCAGCAGAAGCCAGATCGCTGTGCAGGTTTGTCATTCATCTAACTGCCTGTTGGCTATGATTTTCTTTAGCTGTAAAATGACAAGGAGTAAAGGGAGTTAGGATGAGGGTCTCTCCTCAGCTCTGCAGCTGCCGTTTTGACTTTGGGGCAAGTTTCTTCACCTCTTTGCTTGACTTTTTTTCACAACGCAAAGAAATATGCCATGCAAATGTAAATGTATCAACTGATCCCAAGTAGGTATCAAGAAATTCAATACAGCAGGAAAATGACTAGCTTGCTAGAAAATCTTAAGAACATTTGTGTGAGGAAAAAACTGAACATAGTAGGAACGCCACTGCAACGTATCTCCAAGACTTTCAGAATTGGGTAGTCCAAGTTTTTCCTTTAACAGTCAACTTGGCTAGGCATTGAGCTCTGCCCACTTCCAGCTCTCCCAGACGACTGCAGCCCTTGAGAAATGCTTGCTTGAGAAATGTTTACTTGGAGATGGTGGGTATGGAGAGAGAGCCATGTACATGTTTCAGATGGCAAATTATTGTGGTTATTTGCAATATGCATCAAAAAACTTGATTCCTTTTTTCATTAAACCAATAGCTGAGGAAGCTGTTTTGTGGAAACGTCTTAGATGATATGGAGTACTACTCTTCTCAAATTGCAAAGTTAATTCACCCACTGTCCCCTTTCTGTGGCTTAGAAGAAGAGCCCACTCCTTTACTGTGGGTAACTTCTCCTCATTAGCAATAGTTCTGCTTCTGGAACAATGGCAGGTTAAATGCAGAAAACACCAGATGACTGTTAATATAGAGGACTGTATTAACAGAACTTCGCTTAAATGCATTTTCGGCAATAACACTTGTCAAGTCCTGCTGGGAGAGTTATGCCCACAAGAGGCCAGAACGTCTGTCTCAAGGAGGGCATCCTCGCTCTTCTCAGCTAAATCTCTTCTGAAACCAGTTGAGCAGCAGCGAGATGTTTTTGGACTAAGAAGAAAGGCATCTTCGCGGCTCATGTTAAAGCTAAGCAACATGTTCTTAATAGGTTGCCGATGACAGGGGACATCAGCAAACAGTACACGTTGACTTTTTGCAGCTCAAGGCCTAGACAGGAGCCTTGCATGAGGCAGGAGATGCCAACTGCTTCCTTGCCCTTTGCGACTCGTTCCTAGGCAGCAGCAAGTAACTTGCCCTGTGACACCAACTTTTTCTCCTGCCTGGTGTAGCTCTGAACAGACTGCCGCTTTCTTGCAAACTGCTTTACAATCGTAACTTTTCTACTCATTGTGAGCAGAATGTTGTGGAGTTTTGTATTCGAGCTCGTAGCTGGTTCTGATCCCTTGTTGGATGGCAGAGTTTTATAATACAGGTGGTGAATTAACTGAGGAAGCCATCTATGAGCACCACTTCAAGAACAGTCAGAGTAGGGATTTCAGAAGAAATACTAGAAGTGATTTATATATATGTGTGTGTGTATAAATACGCAGGGTGCGTGTAAGTGCAAAACTTAAACACAACTTTTTCTCATTCCAGTCTTTGGAAGTAATGGTGATGGGTTGTAGGCAAGTCTTTGACTGACTTTCTGAATTGCCTTTATGTCAGAGATCCAGCAAGCGATTTGGTGGAATTTCTCCTAATATTGAGTAAAAGCTATGTTCTGTTCCACATTCGTTTCCTTAGGAAACAGAAGGAAAAGGACTCTTTTCCCCAGCACTTGATGTACCCAGTGTCATTTTTGCAGGCACCGCATGCAAAATGCTCAGAAAATGAGATATCCAGAAGGAGGGCTTAGATTTCAATATGCTGAACCTAATCTTGCATGCCATCTTATGCTCACGAGCAGTAGTAGAGTTTTGTCAGTGTACAAAGGTTGTTATTTCTATAGTTTCCTCATTCAAATTCAGAGGCTTGTAACTATGGAAGTAAGATGTGTCCATGCTATTAGTTTGTTAAGCTGTCGCGAGCTACTTCTGCTAAGCGCGTGTTCACAGGAGTCTGTTTGCTTGAATTACCTGCTCAGTTTTCTGGTCAGGTATGCTGAGATGCAGGGTTTCAACTCACAACTTTATTTTTTTGTGTTACTTTCACATAGTGTGTTACAGCTGCCTCCCAGAAATTCTGAAACTGGGGTCAAACTGTTCTGATGTTCCTCCCAGCATTCACTAATTCAACAGTATTTGAGCTGTTACTAAGAAGGACAGAGAAACCGCAGCTGAGCCCTCTGACTGACTGAGCTGTTGTGAACAAGTGATGCACATAGCACTACACAGGTAGAGGGGTTTTAATCTACAAGCATTTCATTAATTTTAAGGGCTTTTGGAACCATGGCAGGTCAGCTACGAGGGGGGAGCTAAGTCAAGCAATTATATGGAGCAGCTATATGTGGTGAAGCACGTCTCTTAGGATTAGCTGGGGCTCCTGAGGCAGAGTAGTGAATTGTGCATCACGGTGTCAAGCCGGACTGATCCTTCAGGACAGTCACTCATTATATGGGGACACCTGGGAAATGTCTTAGGACTGGGATATTCACTGGGATAGGCTTAAGAAAGTTTCCTTGGTTGGTCAGTATAGATTTTAAGGCAACAATGCTTCCCCTTGCTTGGTGGGGAGAACCATGTACTTTCTGCTTCTCTGGCTTGTGAGACTTCTCACTGGGTGTACAGGTAAAAGAAAGTTGCTGTGAGCTTTGAGCAGCTGCGAACTGCCAGGCTTTTGGGGAGATTTTGAGGAGGGAGATTGAAAGCCGTGGGTTTGGCTTGAATTAAATAAAAAATTGAGAGTGGCAGCAGTTGTACGGAGGTGAAAAACTTTAGCTGTCACCTCAGCAGACTACTTAAGAACACTGTCTGAAGTGAGTCCCAAGGAAGTCCTTGCAGAGACACTAATGGCCAACTGGGAGAAAATGCTGCACTCCCTGAAGAATCAACAAACTCGCTGCATGTTTACCCAGGCTGGTAAAACAAACAGAAACCATCAGTATGCTGCTATGTAAACTCATGGTGTGCCAATATCTTAAACACTCTGCAGTTCTGACTGCCACCTCTCAAAGGTAGCGGATGGCTAGGGACGGGTCAGAGAAGACCATCAAAGATGGGGCTCAAGTCAGTCACTGTGATTTCTCTTTGCCATAGAGATGACTTATTACAGGAACTGCAGATGTTTCATAGTGGCATGAATGGAGTGGGGAAGGGGAGTAGGGAGCGATTCTTCACGGTTCTTGTGTTAACTAAATTGATTCAGAGCAGGCAAGGAGGAGGCACTCTGTCAAGCAGCAGTTACCATGTGAAAGTCATTGCCAAAGGGTGTCATGGATAGCAGAAGTCTAAACAGATTGAAAAATCGTTGAAGGACAGATAAGTCCTTATTAAAAGTGATGGCCTGGATGCAATCTCTGGATCAGGAGATACTTAACAATTGCACAGGGTAGAGGAAGGGAGAAGACTGTGCTCTACTTCACTGCTCTTCCTTCCCTCTACCTGCACCCCCCCTTTTTTTTCTGGTCCTATTCTGGCTACTGCTGAAGAACACACAGAACACTTTGCTCCTATAATATGGCTATTTTTATAGCTCAAAACTAGAAAGAAAACTAGCTACACTGCAGTGCAGGTAACTAGTTCTACATTGCAGCCTACAAGTAATGTAAAGCACACTGAAATGAAGAGAACCAGGAGGCAAATGCTTCCTAATACCCTAAAAATGTGTATGTTACAAAATGCCTCTGTAGCCTGCTTTCTCTGTTAAAATTCTCACTTAACGAAAAGCTGAGCTTGTTAATGAAGCTGTGAGTCACTACAATGTTTCTAGTTATTTTTCTCACTTTCTATGTTTGGTGCTGCAGACAGTCAGATTGCCCAATAACGCGCTTAATGAGCTGGCTTAGCCATTTTAACTCGAGTAGTAGTGACACCTTGGGCTGGAAGCTGAGGGTCACTGCCAAGGAAAGGAGCAGGGAGCACAACAGGGAGGGTCACTGCCAAGCAGCAAGTTGGGAAGGAGGCTGAAGAGGAGGCAAGATACTGAAATCTCCTGTATATGTGTGAAGCAGGAAAGTCTAATACAGAGCTTATGGTTGTGACTGCAGTGGCAACAGTCAGTTGGTATTTGGGAGGTGAAAAAATCAGTTTCACATTTTGCTAGATGATTGTACTGTAATACAGCAGTGCCTCCTGGCAGGGGAAGCAATGTAACATAAAGCAATACAGCGTGGAAGAGCAGTTGGAGAGCTGTCAGAAGCTGAGTAGCTTGGAACGCTTCCACGTGAACCTGGGAGCAAGCAAGCTTGCTGCAGCGTGGCATTGCCCTGCCCTGAGGAGGAGTACGGGCTGCAGCACAAGCATCAATACTGGACCTTACAAACACCACAGCTCAGGCCTCTGGAGGAGGGCTACAAGAGGCTTTTCCAGGCAAAATAGCTTCTTTCTTCTCTCAGGAGATTTCTCTTCCGGCAGAACCCTTCCGAGTTCCCATGCCAGGCAGCCCTGGGGCAAAGGAGTTTGTACCTGTCGGCTGTCCCTGCCTGGCACACCCCAGTACTCCAGGGCACAGGGCTGCCACAGGGGTAGCAAAAGGCTGGAGCTCTCTAAAGCACAAGCTGCAGGGAAGCTGCTGGGTCTGATCTGATTGGGCAAACAAGGAAATAATGATTTTATTTTTTTTTACAATTTGAATTTCCAGAGGGCTTTGGTGCATGGCATTAGCGTTTATTCCAGTCCAGATGTTGGATATACTTGGCAATCTCCCTTGTGGTTTTTAACCTTCCTCCCCCTTTCCCTGCTCCCAGCATTTTCCTTCCCTTCAAATCTTCTTCCTCACTCTACGTATTGCTACTATAAATTGCTTAGGATGACGGGTCCTGCTTCTTACTTGGAGCCTCTGAATGCTATTACCAAATAATTGCTGGAAAAGCTTGTTTAAACATCAAAACCCAACCTTGTTTTTTAAATTGCCCTTTGAGGTGGCTGAAATGCTACTGTAAGATGACTTTCCTTTAATACTGGATAAGGGACTTTATTAGGTAAGGGAAACTGTGTTCTTAGTAGACTATTTCAGAGATATCAAGTCATCTCCCTTTTAAAGAAGGAATGTGCAGTTTTACTCCCCTTGCTTGCTTCTTCCCCCCACTCCACCCCCCAGCAAAACTGATGTTTATAGCAAGCAGTGAAGAGATTTTATTGGCTTTATCCCTTCAACGCACCCAGACCTTCTATTTATTCCCAAAGACCTGTAAAAATGCAACGATACATTCTGCATGTTTGCTATCTAGCCACAACTTGAAATTCAGCAATTCTGGTAAATTATCCAGGGAGATTCTCTCAGTGTCCAAGCTACATACACACAGGCTGTCCAGCACGAGGTGGGACGGGGATGCTGTGTCTAATACACGACTACTTTTTGTGCCGTAATCACATCAGATTACTGGACGGTTAACCTACGGTCATGGATGAGCTTGAACAGGAAGCAGCAGCTACAGGCGTGATGCGCCTCTCCTGGGTAAGACGCTGTGAGATTAGCTGGAGCGCAACAGGTCTCGCTCAAATGCAGCTGAGGGGTGTTCTGTCAGGGGCTGTAAAAGCCAGCAACAACCTACTAGCAGCCCTTGGATAACCAGGTGAAAGCTGCATTTATTTCACATACTAAAAACTGTTAGGCAGACTTCCTCACAGGATGAGTGTTTCCTGACTTGAAGAACAAATGGCTCATTCTGCTTTGACACACATGCAGTCACAGGGACGCAGTAAATATACTGGTTTTTTATTCCTTTCTACTTTTTCATGTAATTGCATGCACATTATCACAAGAAAGCTGCGTGTGAGCTCATAGCTGTGCTGCATCACAAATGAAGTCAGAAAATTCTCAATGGATGGTTACTTTTTGAATTTTCAGGTCATGTGATTCAAATGAGAAAAATAAAATACCTAATAAAAGTTTATTAAAATAATAAAAGGAAGAAAAATTTCAGCTGGATAAACACCTGTAAGTAGACTAAATGCTTCAACTGAAGACAGCACAGCTCTCTGGTTAGCAAAAAACAATAACAAATTGAGAACAGACTATATTTAGTTGCAAATCAATATGACTTTGTAGTTACCAGCCGCTGACCATCGTTAATGAAAATAACTAATGTAAATGTAAAACAAGATTAAAATTGGTAGCTTTAAATTACTTTGCGTTAAATCTGTCCTTCCTCTACCACTGGATATATGTGAATAAAGAAATAAGTAAAAGCACATTTAGCTGCTGGTGCAGCATCGCCAGGGCATTTCCTGTAGTTGCTATGAAGTGACACATCACAGCACAAAGGAAACTCCCTCTGTGTGCTCACATATTGAGTCACTAACGTAACACTTGGTCCCCTATTTTCTCCCCCCCTTCCCTTGTCTTTTATCTCCATTATCCTCCTCCAAAATTTAAATGCGCAAGTGAATTTTGAATTTGTCATGTTTTACATACTTGTTAAGGTGTGTGAGCTGCCTCTGAAGATAAGTGGACTTAGCCTCCTATTTTCCTGTATATTTGATACAAACTGCAAGACAGCCCTGAAGAGGTTTTTTCTTATTTTACTCTCAGTCACGGTTGGTACTGTAACTTCCGAAAATTAAAATTAATTATAACCTTAGAGGAAGACAGTCCAACAGTGAAATAGCTTGTAATTTATTTGAACTCCAAAATTCCACCGGTTAAAACTGTGTAAAACTTTCCAATAATTTGTTTATATATTATTTTAAGAAAAAACACCTTAATTGTAAGTCTGGTTCCTCAATAAAACGGATAGCTGCCTGGCTAATCATTGCTATGCACTAGATTGCCCATTTTCTCCTTAATGATGGTAGGATTTTTGCCATTTTCCCTCATAAAACTTCTTCAATTATATAATGAATGCATTTGATTTCAGGGGACGCTCTCTAGGATTTTATGCCCCAAGACAGGCGTGTCACAAAATAGCTGGAGGTTGGTGCGGAACCTCGGCTGGATTAAACACTTGCAAGTACTGACAAGAGTGGGAGCTGAGCCTCTGACGGAGGCTCATGGACAGCTCTGTTCTCAGCCGCTCCTGCTGGAAATGAGTTATTTTGTTTTGCTCTCGCCTAGAAGTTCAGACTTTCTGAGTCTTCAGAGAAAATGTGTGTGGTGCGCTCTCCCTGTGGGAGCACACAGCTCGTCGGGGTGTACAGAGAGGTTGCTCCTAAGAAGGTCTGCTTTTCCCAAAGTCTGAAGCTTTTGTCTGTGGGAAAATTAAGTAGACTATTGCACTCCTGTACTAAACGTGGGGATTTTTTTTTTAAATGACTTCTTAAAAGAAACACAAATGTGTAAGGTTCAGTGCTCTTACCAAGCTGGCCAGGAAGTCACTAATGCTGAGGCTGGCAGAGAATAAAGATGGCATGAAGATGCTAAATCCTGGTTATGAGAGGCTGTTCCAACATTTAGGCTCCTGGTGTCTGAGAACATGGGGTGGCATTTGCAACAGATGTTTGCCTGGTAATCAAAGTCCCAGTGCAATAAATAGTTGGTTAAAGAGTGAGTTCACTTGGCGGTTAATGCTGATTTTTATGGCTATAGACTTGAGACCTCCTGAAAATGAGAAATGCCAGTACTAAGAAGGGGTAGATGGATTTGGGGGCTTTGGGGTCCTGCTCATTGGTTTGAGAATGGCCTTATTCTGGATTCACTGGAACAGAGATGGCCAGTGAGATGAATGGATGACTGGGATGTAGAACATGTGAGAATTTCCCTTTGCTTCCAGGTTGCACTGGACTGATGAGTTGGGTTCTCTGACCCCACCGTATCACCCAGCCCTCGGGGTCCTGAAGCAACAGTGGGCTGAAAAAGTTGTACCTACGCCACTTCAGGAGAACGTTTAGCTTGGCACTGCCTTCATCCCTGCCGGCTGCTTGTGCTGCCTGGAGCTATTTACCACAGAGCAGACAAACCTGAAGTGTGCTCACACCTGGAAATCTGAGTCAACCAGCGGAATAACTGATGGATGTGGTGCTGGAGCTCCCTGTTCAGTAGCACAAGATGCCTTTCATGAGCGGGTGGCATGGGGGCAGTTCATCATGCTGAAGAATACCTTTGCATTGTGATGCAGAGCTACTGCTCGATCAAGTAGCTCTTTTCATTATCTGTGCCAGTCACGAAGATATCACACAAAAAATGCCATTAATGCATTCGCTGACTTAAAAACTTTCCTGTTGGCTCTTTCAGCTGCTTAGGCCAGCAGCTAGTATCCTCCAAGGCTTAGTGAAGAATTAGGTTGAAATTGCCAAGGGGTGTCTCTTCCTGCACTGACTTAGAGATGTATGATGCTCTCTCTCCTTTGTCCTTCCTTCATCCTGCACTCACCATATCTGTCTTGTGCCCTGTCAGCATTTTCTGCTTGGGAATGGCTGAGTGGACTTTGCTCTGTTAGCCGTGCATCTTTTTTTTACTTAAAGGATATCTTCAGAGTGTCTATCTGGCATAAATCACTTGAGAATTTGCTGGTAATAAGTGCAGAGGAGGAAAGAAAAGAATAACTGGAGCCCTCCGTTTGCTTTCTCTTGGCATTTTTTTTCTTGGAGGAGGTCTTTTGCTGGTCCCTGAATTGGTTCAGCCCCCAGAGCACAAATGCTCTGAAGCTGCAGTTGCAGGATCTCTGTCTGTCTCCAGAAAGTCACGGGGTGAGGGGCTCCGCATGCTGTGGAGAGCAGCTCCCCCCGTGCAAGGAGTTACAGGATACCGCTGGGGGTAGCTCCGGCTGGTATGCACTGCTACGAATATAATCCCGCAGGACTGTGTCCATGAGACACAAGTGTGCCATGGGAGGTATTTAGGGAGACACACCTGTTCTAGGCGCAGGCCCGGGCATTGCATGCCTTGGAAATGGAAGGTTTTGGTGGAGCAGGAAAGACTCTTGTTTCACCCACAGGAGGGCTTTGCTTTCGTCTTTCTCCCCAGTTTCACATTATACTATAATTTCCTAACGTTATACAGTTCTGTGACCTGTTAGCATCGCGCTGTTCCAAAGCCCAGGCTAGTGTTGGCATTTGAACTTTTTTTACCTTAGTGTGTGATTCCAGAGTGATTAGCAGGAGAGAAGAGCTTCTGGGCTGAGTGATGGTTTGGGTGTAACTGCTACCAAGAAAGGGCAGAGAATTCAGAGAATGTCATCTATGTGCAGGGTTGGGTTTTTCAGTCCTTTAGATAATTTAGATTTTATGTAGTGTTTACCTGTGTTTTTACTATAAGGCCTCTGTCTTGCAATTTGGAGCAGTAAATCACATAAAGTGATACCATCTTACCAAATCTTCTACAAAAATATTTTGTCCCTTTGGTTTGAAATCTCTGAGTGTCTTTCTCTCTCTTCTTCCATATTCTGTATGAGAAGTACCAATTTCACAATAATTTTTGGGATGGGGGCATAGAAGAAAAAGCAAGCAAATGCAAAATAAATCTTGTGGTTGTGTAGTATAAAGAAATTGACAAGAGAGAAAAATGCTTTAAGCAAGTTAATCTGACACTTGTTTGGCAGAAGATTTTTTTTGGCCATTAAAAAGGGCATTTATTAGGATGGAGCGAACAAAATTGCAGGATCTGCCACATGTCTCGATCTCATCTGACTGCCCTGTCTTTCAAGTAGAATGGAAATTTTCTCTCAAACATTTTTTATGTGCCTTTTTTTTGATGTTCATGTGGAACCTCCTAGTTTGCCTCTGTCTCACTCCACATGCCCCTTCCTTCCGTGGGTTTCCTGCTCTTGGTGAGGTTTTAAGTGCTTGTTGGTTTCACACAGCTTCCAGGATTGGGGCCAAGATTTCTCCTGTACCTGATAGCTGATGCATGAAAATAGTAGCAACTGGACAGTCTTTCCCTCCCATCTTTATTTTAAATAGAATTTGCCAATAAACATCCAGTACACCAACTGTTTGTAGAACTAATAGTGGCCAGTGGGAACAAGGAAGAGAGGGTGAGGCATGTTTTACTCTAGGACCTGGTTAGTTTGGCCAGTTAGGTACTTAGCGGGGGAAGGTGGTTATTCTTCCCTTCTACAACAGCTTTGAATTCTGAGTGGGGTGGACTGGAATAACCAGACCCTGAGGGGACAAGAGATTCTCCTTCTCAGAAATGAAATGTTGTTGGCAGGGGAGAAGATCCTGGGAATGGAGACTCCTTGGCTCCAGCCTCACCGGGCCCATGGGCTAGGCTCCCTGTGAGCAGGTCACTGACCCTTACAGCAAAGGGATATAAATCTGAATCTTGTTAATCCTAACCTGAAAGATGGTTGTAGCGTGGCAAGAGCCTCCTTGCCTGCCTGCGTGAGCAGATGTGCTGACTAAAAAAACCTCATGGTCCTTTTTAGTCTCCGTATGCTGTTACTCGGTTTGACCAAACTCCAATAATTTTCCTTCATTGTGGGCAGACACATTTTTGTACACATGAATGCGAACACACCTCTGATTATGACACCAAGAAGAAGAAGAATCTCTCATTGTAAGGGAAGCATCGTCCACATCTAGCCATGGGGCCTTCCAGGCTAGCTTCGTGTCTTCACACATCACCGCGTTCTGCTGCGCAGACACAGCCTAAAGTACACGTGGCCTCACTGTCCTTGTTAGCTGCTAGTGGTGGGCTCTCTCCCACCCCTGTCCATACTGGATTCTCACAGAGTTAATCGATTTTCAACTAAAACCCAAAGATATTTGCCCTGTTGTGGGTTTTTTTTGAGGGTAGTTAGGTTTAGTGGGTCTTCTTGTTCCTTAACTGCACCCTGCAAAATGTCCCAGCTGAGTTGTTTCCAAATGCTGGCATCTCTAGGGAAGGGGTTGTAAATTGCTAATTTAAAGCCTGCAACAGGATAATTAACTAACCAGTTTGATGTAAATGGCTTAATGGGGCTTTACTAGCCCCTTTGAACTTAAAGTAGCACTAAAAACTAAACTGTAAATACCTTCAAGGAAAGTACTGGCATGCTTGAGTGTGGGGCTGCTTGGCTGTAAGGAGCAAGTCTGCTCGACTTGCCAGGAACCCAGTGCCCCGTGTGACAGCAAACATGTCAAGGGGGTGAGGGGACCAACCAGGCACCCCTTGGGGAAGGCTCTGCAACTTCCCCAGCTCTTCAGGAAGCACTTAAACTCGGACACATCAGGCTTTCAAACCTGCCCTGCCTGCTTTGGAAAATTTAAATCACAACCTCAGTTTAAACGCAACTGTAATGAATTTCATCAGGATTGAAGAAAAAAAAAAAAAAAAGCCCTGAGGGGGAGGCAGCCACTAGAGTCGAGTCCACCCTAATTTTCCTGGAGTTATATTTGCATTAAGGTCTTCTGGCAAGTCCAGGCAGAAACACTTATTACACTCTGTTTCAGAAGACCTTGTTACCCGCTGAATCTGCTGAGACAACGTACTGCAGCCCTGCAGCAGATTCCAGTTTCTGATGCATTTTGGGGTCTTTTGGGAGAACCTTGAAACTTTCACTCTTGCTGAGCTGTTAAAAAATTCCAAGGGAGGAAGTTGACACTACTGAGCATCTAGAAATGAAGAACAGTACAAAGTGGAAGCATCTCGCGTAGTTAGGTACTGATCTCACTTCTGACTATGCAAACTGGGGTGTCAGAGGGGAGAATGTCAGGCCCAAAGGCAGGCAGGAATATTCCCTTCTGCCCCTCCCTCGGAGAAGAAGGTTCTCCTGGTCTGAGTGCTGCTCTGTCCATCTTTTCATGGCACAGTGACAGCAAGAAATTGCAAGAACTTTTTTTCATTGTTCCTGTCTCACCACTATCTTTCACCTGCTGCCTGCAGCCTTCCCGGGTACTGGGGGATGTTGCGGGGTTTGAAGCACAATCCTCACTTACTGCTGTGACCTCTGACTCACGGGATTTGGCTTTACAGTCAGCTTTGACGAGTGTTCCTGGTCCTCGGCTGTGCTTTCCTGCCTGCTGCGTTGCGCTGCCCCTGAAGACCATGAGGCTGTACGGCTGAGCCAGACCAGGACTGATGCAGGAAGAGGGCAAGACCTCACCTTTTCAGTGGTGGCCCTGACTTGGATGGGCTGAACCAGATCATGATGCTTCATCATCTGCGATGACGGTTCTATTTCTTTGTGGTTTTTGTTTGTTTTTTTCCATCTGGGAAAATAATGGGAAATAATGTACCGCTGGCAATGTTAATGCTGGCTATAAAAAAAAAAAAAAAAGGAAACTTAAAAGCACTGAAGTCTCTTGTAGAGAGGGCAATGACACAGAAGTGCTACAAAATATTTTAAAAACCATATCTGACAGGATTCAGTCCAGCGCTCTAATTGTTCAGGCCTATGGGCCTATTGTATGCAAAGATCAAAATGCTCTACTTTGGCCTTTAGAAGAAGAGGTAATAACGTGGCGCTTCTCTGCTCCTGCGTGTTAACGGAAGAGGCTGGCACTGCGGCACTACCTGCTTGCTGTGTGGGGGTGGAAGCACAGTGCAGGATTAATTTGGGGTTGATTGTGTTGGCAGGGCTCTGTCAGCAGAGCTTGCCCAGTTGCCTGTGCTGCGCTGTAAATGTTAATCCTTCACTTCTTTGAGCACTAACCTAGATCACTTATTTTAAAAAAATCAGAAATGCATGTGCTATTAGAGGCAGAGAGATTCTAGCAAGCCGAAGAGCTCCGTACAGCACTGTGCTGCTGGCTGGAGCCTTCCTTCAAGGAACGCCAGAACACCTTCGCATGCCAGCTCTGATATCTTGGCATCTGACGGGGAAATGCAAATACTCAATCTTAATCCATCATTCCCACATGCTGACTTGTATCCAAGGGGAACTTCTGTGCATGTTGTTGTTATTCCTGTATAATTTCAGCTGCTTCTTTGCTTCCCAGCACCACCGCATGTGTCCAACTGAGCGCAGTGTCTTCCAGCCTTTTTATGCCAGATCTTGTGGATTTGTTTCTCTCATGGGGAAGCAAAAGTGCGTTGGTGAGCGTGTGCAGCAGAGGATCAAACCTTGTATTTGGAGGGGGTGGGGTTGTTTCTATAAGGCTTTTCTCTTTCTAATATATCCCCCAAGAAACCCTTCTGCAGATTTTAAATTCTGCACTAAGTCCTTTAAATGACACGATCAATTAAAAACCAAATTAACAAACTCACTCCACATTTTGCTCTTCCCAGGAAAATAAAAAATATAATACATATGAATAAAGCTAGCATGACTCAGAATTTCTACTGTGCCATTCATGTCACTGAAAGACCCATTTTTGGGCACCTCAGTAAATTTCAGCCCAGTCCTTTCGCAAGCTTTGCGTGTCTCTCAGTGACCCAGTCTCTTCTGGGGAGAAGTAAAATTTGCAAGATGGCAAAGCAGAATTTATTTTCTCAGCAATTTCACCAATTGTTATGAGTAACTATCTTTAAATAAACCACAACAATCCCCCTTCCAATACACCTTTTGTTTTGAAACCTACCCAACCTGACACTGGTATTTGATTTGGTGGCACAAGAATAACAGGGAACATGTGAGCAGTAAACCCCAGCCCAGCACTCCTCGATGGCTGCTGCTGGAGAAAGAACAAATTATGCCTAACAGTGCTTTCCTGAGCTTTCCTCTGGTTTCAGAAACACGAAAAATTTCATCAGCACTTTTTTCCCCGGCTATTGCAAACAATAAAAAGTTGTGTGAAATTAGAAGATAATGAAGACAAATTTCCGAGTGGTGTCTGCTTGCAGGTCTTTGGGTGTGTTCGCTGAATTGCCTCCTGCTTAGAGAGCAGCTGGAAAATCCAAGTCCTTTCCCAACATGTCAAAACTAACTTTTTCAAAGGATGCAGTAGCTGTGCCAAAGCACCTTGCCTATTTGTAAGCAAATGCATACTGTTGGGACTATTTCTGTCTGGGCCAGCATTCTCACATGCAGCTGGCTGTATTAAATCAATTTGATGAATTACTGTATACTTTTTAATTTTTCTACGGGCAGGTCCCTGCTATTTCTTGCCTGTACAAGATGAAACGGGTTTTTATATTACATACCCTGTCATAAGACTTTAATTGTCTGAAATGGGTCTGTGTGTGCAATGACTGGTGCTGGAAGGGTCTGGGGATTTGGGATTACTGAGGGAGCAGAGAAAGCTGGTGTGTAAAAACCATGTTAGGATTCTGCTGGAGCATACTTTATGAGAAGCAGGATGCCACCTATGCCACTTACTCAGGCTCTTTACAGGATTCAACTGTTGTTTGGGTTTGGATTTTGAGGTGATTTCCCTCCTGTCAAAATGTTCTCTGTGTGAGGTGCCTGCCAAGAAAATGCCTGGAGAAGGGAACAGATTAACCCTAGATGGACTGATCTGAGTGGCATCAGAACATCCGTACGGCTGATGAGGCATATCTCTTCTCAAGGTCCTGAGCCTCCGGATGTCTGTGTTTTGGAGCACCTGCACGGTGGCATAACAATGCTACAATTTATTCAGCCCTTCCCTGTGACAGAACTGCGTGTGGCTGAATAATGTGCAGCCAAGGGCCAGGGACTGAAAGCAGCACATACTGGATGCAAGTGTTTGGGAATGCACAGTGCCAAGAGAGGTTTTAGCCCAAACACATCCTCACTAAATATCCTTTCTGCCTCCCCTGGGAGTGTCTTGATGCTGTTATATTAGTGGGCTCTGCTGGTAGTGGTAAGGACATAAGAATTTTATTTTCTCCTTCCAGTCCAAGGTATAATATCAGTGTTCGTTGTGGCTGTTAGCAGTAGTTTGTACATGTATTACTCCTTTGGCCAGATTCTGATCCTACTTATGTAGCTATAAAACTGCTGAGTTGTTTAATCATGTGTAACGGAGGTTTCAGTCTCTCCTGTGGTTTTGTTTTTTTCTGGTTTGGTTCTGGTTTGTCTTTTTGTTTTTCTCCTTTAAATGCTTTCCTTGCTGAGAGGCGAAAGCTCTATGGGAAGTGATCCAGCAAACTTTTAAAATAGCCTTTTAGTGTGGGGTTTTTTTAAACTCTTGCTCAAGCTTTTAAATATGAGAATTGTCTCTGTGAATTCTTGTCCGAGTGCCTATGAAACCTGCCAGCCAAGCCTAAATCTTGTAGGAGGTGTGGCCACATTTGTGTTTTGAGAGCTCTCTGGCACAGACACCTGGTACACCTGTGTCTCCTGCTTGTTTCAGTACTGTCACAACTTCACCTCTCCTGCCTGTTTCTCTGGTACCTCCTGTTTTTCCCAAGGTTATCTCCTATAAATAGAATCTGCTCCAGTTTTTCACTCCCCCACACCCATCTTGAGGAGAATAATTACCAATGAGATGGTTTTAATCGTTCTGAAAGAAGGAGAGTGATCCATTCTGCTGTGCTCGTTGAGGCTTTTTTTTCAGACGGGGAAATAAATGTGCAAATTGCTTAGCAATTTCCTTAGGTGACAAATGTAAAGTGATTAGCTGTTGAAATACTTAAGCTTGAGTATTTAAACATTTGATAAACCCTGGGTTATCTGCAGAATAAAACTGTCATTCTTATGGCAACCACGGATTTCTATGCAAAGGTCTCGATCCGAGTATAAAATCCAGTTATTGCCTTAATTGTTGGTAGGCTGGTGGAGGTAACTGTGGTATCTAGTGTTCACCTGTCCAGAAACCAAAGCTGTGTTCAACCCTGGCTTGCAGAAGTGCTTTGGATGATGCAGCTATGTGCCAGTATGTGATAAGACAGCCAGAATACACAAACATTGAGAACATTCACAAACCATAAACATTTCTCTACAATTAAAGAAGTAGCTAAATGAAAGCATGTGAGGGTTTGAGGTGATGATGCCGACTTTACTGTCCCTTAAACTACGCCTGCAGCAGCCCAGAGCTTCTCGTCTTATAAACCCAGAGAAATGAAAGAGAAACTGTATGGCTACATGACACAAGTGGTGAGCAACTGCTCAGATAGCCGGGTGCTCTGTACGCAATCAGTGCCTACAGTCAGAAATGCCGTGTAATGGAATCATTGCTGGCACACTGATACACACTGGCAAATTAGACTGTATTTAGTGGAAGGATAAGAATCTACTACAGCGCTTCAGAATCACCCTTGTCGTGATCACCTTGTGAGAAAACATTAATTTCTGCAGCGTAAGTAAAAACACAGCACATTAATAATAACCTCTTAAGGTACAAACAGATTAGTGCCTAAGAGTAAACCACATCGGAACAACCAGTCAGCCTAGAGTGTTGCTGCCTGGAGCTCAGAAGGAAAAGGGAATGGCGGTACTTTCTCAGGTTTTACAGCCACCTCTTTGCTCGGACTCTGACAATTATTTATTGCCACTAATATTGTGCTTTGTAAACTTATACAGCGCTTTATGAAGTAAGACATGTTTCCTATTTTAAAGATCTTATAATCTTGTGGGCTGATAAGGGGTGCAGATTATCCCTTGGATGTTCATAAATAGCATTAGCACTAAGAGTTTTATTAGTGCTGGGTCCTTTCAAGCCTGTGGCTCTTTCTTTTTCTTAACAACGCTTTCCTAGTCAAGTGCTGAAATAAGGATTTCAACACCTTGATCTTCCAGGCTGGGACAGTGTGGGCATTCTTTTGTTCTGCTTGTGGTGAAAGAGCAAAACCCAAGCAAGAGTCCCAGCGCAGTGGCTGTTGCTCTGCATGGGTTTAATCCTCCGCCTTTGCTTGCCTCTCTCGCTGAGACTACAAACCTGGAGTTTGGGTGATGGCAGCAGAGAGCAAGCTTGGGAGAGCTGGGGGGGGCATGTGTGTTCCTGCACGCATGTTTTAAATAAACAAACAATGGAACAGCAACTTCAACAAATTGTGAGTGGTGCTAATTTGTTACAGCGCTGTCTTGCCTTCTGGCAGTGTTGACTTAGAAGCTGCGCAGACTGGAACGGATGCAGGGAGCCGCTGGCTCTTTTGCTCTGGGGTGTGTATATGGTTCAGTATAAAATGCTTCTAGGGGTCCTGTCCCGAGGAGCTTTCAGATTACAGGCTAAAGCATGTGCATAGGCTGCCAATCCCCTTTTCAAAACCAAGTCTTGGGCAAAAGCACCTTCCCCTTTGCCTTGCTCTTCCCTTTCCACTTTTTTAAATGGAGAGATGTTTAAAGTCTTTATTCATGACCAGAGCCTGTAATTTGGGTGTTTTAAGGATTGACAGAAAATCCTTGACCTTGACAAGAACAGTGTGTAGGTAAGGAAGGGAGGAAGAGCCTGTGCTTTGGATTGTAGCAAAGTTTTCAACACCCCACGACCTTGCTGGGCTGCCTTTCATAATGTGTCTGGGGCTGTAATCCTGAAAGATGAGAAACTGTCTGGCAGAGAAGGGTGGCCAACACGCATGAGAGATCTGCAGCCCTCGGCCACTGTTGTCCAGTGCTGGAGTAAGGATGGCAGGATGGAAGCCTTGCTGGGAAAGGGTAGATTTTGGAAGCATATGTGGATTGACCTCCTTGCAGCCTGTAGGCTGAGTTTAAAGAAAATCTGAAGTCTCAAGAAGGCAGGGAATAAACCAGTCAAAATAAGATGCAGTGGTTGGAGAGCGACAGCCAAGGAAACGAAGAATTCTGTAAATGTGAAAACCCTGCATTCCCCTTATGTTATCTTTAGTTTGTATAGATTTGGACAGTTTGCAAAACTTTGAGCCTGATAGGCCTTCTGCTTTTACAAGCAATAGAGACTTCCTGGCATCCTCCCATTTGCCAGGCTCAGAGTTGCAGAAACACTTTTTTGATGGTTGCAAAGAACCAAATATATGAGGGTACAGGTTGATCAGTTGAGCATCCGATCTGGAAGGATGTCTGGCAGGCAGTACAGTCTTGATACTGCCATGGCCAACTCCAAACAGTGGTTTGATTGAAAGACTTCACTGCAGTTTAGAGACAAATAGTTCTCGGGGAAGTACAGGGCTGAGTACATGGTCGGTTCTTGGCAAAAAAAAAATAAAATAGAAAAAACCCCCAACTATGGATAAAGTGCAAAAGGTGCTATATTTAAGGCATTGCTTATTTATGTTAAGGAGAACTGCTGCTGCTGCATCTGTAGGTATGGATAAGGGAATGAGATTTGGTGTCCCAGAAGAAAATGAGACAGGACAGTTTGTTCCTGTGCTCACTGGTACCTGGCACGTGGTGAGAGGGGATATTTTGGTCCAAGGCTGTTAGTACCCATGTCCTTCCTGCATCCCTCACCATGGAGTTAACTATCACTACAAGTTCATGACATGAGCAATATTTCTGTATGCTGATGGTCCTGTGCAGACTGCTCCTCTCTGCAGAAACGTTTGCTGAGTCCATGCAAGAACCTCCCAACTGGCCTGCTTATTTTTATCAAACCCTCTCCCATTTCTCCCAGTTCTCCGAGGCCTTGTTTGCTTTAACAAACCCTGTAACTAAGGGGTCTGAGTCACAGCCACCACTGGATTTAACATGCCCAGCTGTCTGCCTCATCCCTGTCCTGGAGATCCTGCCCCAGTCGCAGGGACAGTTGAACGGGCCCTGCATTTGCTCCAGTATTGCTGCATTTCACAACCGGGCTATCAGCTTGTACCTGTGCTGACTCAGAGCCCTAAAGCATGTGCTGTAGGAAAGGGTCACGGCGTTCCTCCTTCTCCCTCGGGCTGTGTGCTCTTGCCCCCTGAGCAGGGCTCAGCACGAAGCTGCCCCTCTGCACCCCCGCCAGCTGCGGCCTCCCAGACTGAAGGGCAAGGCCCAAGCTTTCAGACCAGAAGCATCTTCTCTCTCCATGTAATTCATAGAGTTGTTGATTCTGCCTAACACTCTCTAGGATTAGCTGGGAGGCAGCAGCAAATCTTTAGTCATGTCCTAAATTCTTGCATTATAAAGGAGAATTCTGTACATCAAGGCTCAAAGGTAGCTGGGAAACAGGAATTTTGCATACCAAAGGGTGGATGGGTAGAAGGTATCCTTCCTCCTGTGTGGGCTGAGCTACCCCACTGAATATGTGGGCATTTTAGTGCAATAAGGAGTCATTAGATTGGCATGGGACACCAGAGCTGCTTTTACTACTTGCAGTGCAGGTACAGTTGGAACGGAGCGTGCTCAGTGCTTGCAGGGCTGCAGAAGAGCCTGACCTGTATTGCTGCTCGCCGGCTTCTGAGGCTTTATTTGTTTGGTGCCACTGCTGTGTTCCCGAGATCAACTGTGCTCTGCAGATATGCAGGAATTTTTAGTGCCTGGCTCTGCTTAACAAGAACTGCAATGTTCATGCCTCTCCTCCTCCCACTAAAGGGTTTGGGTAATCTTAGGCTCCTTCATGTGAGCATTGAAAATACAGGTATAACATATAAGGGCTCAGTTTAGGAATTGGCAGGAAGCTTCATTTCAGACTGCAGTGTGATGTTCCAACAGTAGGAAACACCTTTGTTTGAAGCAGTTCTCTGCTAATCGCTGCCCTTGAGGGGAAATACGACTATGGCGAAGAGCGTGATTCAGAGTAGCAAGAAGCAAATTGCTGTAATCTGGGTGTAAATCTGCATTTGAGCTGCTGTCCAAGAAATACCTTTATGGAGCACTCAGCCTCTCTTAAACTGAGTATTGCTGAGTGTTCTGCAGGGTCCTGATGCTGGCGGATGCAGCCAGTGTTGCTCGTACCCAGTCTGGAGTGTGTGATCCCTTGGAGAGGGAGGAGCTCCAAATCCCTGGGGTTCTGGCCCATTATGCTTAAAGTTGTGAGCTATTCAGTTGTGGGTTGGCCTGCTACGCTGGCAGTGGTCGTTGACAGACTAGTTCAGCAAATGCTCTGGGCCCAGCATAGCCGAGGTCAGTAAGAAAACGTTTGCTTACATGTCATTTCTTCATTGTATTGACAAGATTTAAAAATCTTCAGTCTACAGCAGTCAAAACAGGGTGCTGTCAATTCAAAAGACCTGTTAGTTTAGTGTGAAAGGATTTAGTTACAGAATTGTGGGGATGAGAATGCAGGTGGGAATGATTTCTGCCCTGGGCCCGAGCCCAGCAGATGTCCAGGAGGAATCAAGAACTATCTCGTTACATTCAGTGTCCTTTTTGTGATGACCCTCTCTGTTTCCCAAGCCAGTGCCCTCCTTTACTTGGTCTCTCATCTAACTACATTAATTATTCTAAGTCTTTTTCATTTGGCCTTCTGTCTTTAAAGGTTGAAATGATAATCAATATTCTTCTAACTTTTTAAATATAAGATTTTTACTTCCAGCAGCACAGCTGGAGACATGCAGCTGTCAGTGTGACAAAAACTATGCAGAAGTTTGACTTCGCTATGAGGGTCTAAAATCCTATTTTAAATCCCTGTGAGGCTGCAGGCTTATCTCTGTTCTGATTTTGTTGTGGGGGGGTTTGGCAGGTTTTTTTTTTGTTTTTTTCCTCCACTGGGGCAGCATCAGCACTTGTGAAGAGGGGCGTGTGTTTAGCAGCTACCTCGAGACTAGCCTCCTCGATAATCCTGCCAGAGCTGATTTCAGAACTCTGGGGGAAGGAGGATACACACTGCAGAGGGTACCCTAGGCTTGACAAGCTGAATGTATCTGTGGCACGTGCCCTTGCCTGCCATGGAAAAGATGCTGTTGCTTTTTTCCTTCGGGCCGGGAAGGGTGGAATTATAGATCTTAAATTTTGCAATTCTCATACCAGCTGCGGTTCACCATGAATCAATTTGATCTCCAGTCTCCAAGAATGTAGATTAAATTATTAGTGAAGCATGATTATAAATAGCAGAGCGTATACTGTATTCTCTTTTCCTGTCTTGCACCGCAGATGTAACAAAAGCCAAAGGACCCAGGCTGGCTCAATGCCAGAACATCTCTAGAAGAGCAGAATTTCAAAGGCTTGGGAAGGGGGACAGGGAAATGGGGACAACGCAGAGGATCAGCATTTAAGTCTTTCTTCCATTGCTTGTACTGTGTGGGGAACGAGAACATGAAGCCCTGGCGCCAGGCTTTTCTCATCGTAGAGGCATTTCTAAATGGTGATATGTAGTTGCCTGAATTTCTGGGCAGAAAGGTGGTGCAGACATCCTGGGATCTGCTGTTCTTGGATATATATGAACTGGTCCCCCTGAAGCTCAGTGCTGCTGGGAGTCCTGAATGGAGGTGGCCGGAAAGAGTCACTGACAAATTTGCAGAGGCTTTCTGCTCTGTTTCCATCGCAGTTCAGCAGTTCTGGGGAGAGGGGTGGCGGGGCGGTCGTTCTGTAGTTACATATTTAAGGCAGGTGCCCGTTTTAAAATGTACATTTCGATTTTGATTGCAGTTTTTTAATTGCATTTAACAGCGTCCCTGCTGGTTCTCCATTCTGCATCCGTGCAGCCACGTTCTATTGATGGCCTGTTGTGATTTCAATGGAACATCATGGGATGTACCTGGCACGTCGGGCAGCACTGGATGGAGGTGCCTTTAGCCCAATGTACCCGGCATGGTAAGCGGCAACCAAGTGGTTAATCTGCATTCTACTGCTCGTAGTCTCAGCTTTGCTGCAGCCTTGCACTGACTGGAAATCACTTTGCTCTCCTGATGTTAGTGCTTTCATGCACACAGGCCCCCAACCCTTTTCACCTGTGGAGATTCCCCTTCCCTGGGCGGTTTGCCATGCAGTAGGGAAGGGCCTGGCCACGTTGGGCTCTGCTTGTTACGCTAGAACAGGAACGAGAAGGGTCTGGGAAATCATCTGACTCTTTTTCTTCTCTCCTTTTTGGGCCAGGAGCTGGTAGCAGTTGAGCATGTATTGCCCACATACCTAATGTTCAAACGTTGCCGCACAGAGGTACCAAACACGCGCTCATGTCCATAAGCAAAGCTACAGCGGTCCTGCGGGAGTCCTGCAAGAGCTGCTTCAGGGAGCTGAGAGGGCAGGTGTGCCTGGCACTAATTGGAATGCAGCAAACTGAACAAGGGCCACCTTAAGTTTGCTGATGTGGTATCCTCAGTGAAACGATCCTCCATTCTCCTTCTCCTTTCCATGTCCATACCTGCAACATGAGCTGCACATCCTGCTCTGTCCTGCATGTCGCTCCCTCTCCTTTCGCCAGCTCTGCGGGCCTCTCCTCAAGTAACTTGACATATTGATCCTGCCTATTTTGAAGTGAGAGATAGTCCTGTGAGAAAAACAAGGGGGCTGCATTCTGTTTTCTGCTTGAGTCCACCTCACAGAGCTTTCACTGCTCCACTGCCAATTATGAAAATGCATGTTCTTACCTCTGCTTCCGAGTCCTGTTGTCTGCCTGCTCGCAGGGGCTGCGGATAGGGAAGCATTTGGGCCAACACAGCTCCTGCATTCCTTCCTATGCCTCTGATGCTCTGGAATGCGAATATCATTAAAAGGCACGGGCTAATGACCTGCCAACTGCAGCTCCTGAGGGGGAAGGTTAGTGGCCATGAAAGCCCACTCCACCCATGCCTCGGGAGTCCTGGAAATAGGTTCTCTTGGGACGTGAGGAGAGGAAGATCAGATGAGCTAGTGAGCAGCAGGAAAACTCTCTTCCCAGTGGGGCCTTCGAGTGCTCTAAAAAAGTTAGTTCATCTGAAACTGAAGGGTGCAGAAGTCATCTGCTTCAGTTGCCCTCAGATCCAGTAGCAGCTGGACGCACTTTTAACGTCAAAGGTAAACTGATGGGAAAGAGCGATGCAGGAAACGATTTAATTTTGTCTTGTCCTTCCCCACACTCACTGCTGCAGCGCCTGCTCCGTGCAGCACGACTGCTTGGGAAGGTGGAGGAGGCCACTATCTCTTCCTGGGTATATTATAGCACACGCAGTAGGCTAAGGCTTTAACAGCATCTAATTTGATACATCCCATCTAATCTGTTTGTTGGTTTTTATCTGCAGTACTGCTAGGTCACTGTTCAGGTGCTCGGTGTCTAGCCTTCTCATCCATCCACAAATCCTCTGCGTGAAATGAGTGCTTCCTTAGATCTGTTTTTGACTGATTCTTTGCTTCACTGGTGTTGCTTCTTAAAAGGTAAACAATATTCATATGCTGCAATTTGTAACTCAGAGATGAAATCAAATACCATCTCCTGCCAGAGGTTGCTAAGATAACACATTTAACATTCATTCAGCAATTACTTTTAGAAAGAGATTTAGGATATTAAAGAGAATCAAATCTGTAGTGAATATGTAGATTTTATACTGTCTGAAGGGGTGAAGGATTTCCTCTTCTCCTGTACTTTGGCAATCTAATTTTCTGTGACATACAGAGTCTTTGTGGAAACTGAGGGAAAATTAAGTTCCTCCTGCTTTGCAGTGAGAGCAGGACAGCTCCTGGAGCAGCCTGGGTGTTCTGCACAACCCTCGCGCCCATGGGACCCCAGCGTGCCCCAGGCTGGGCACAGCAGCTCACAGTTACCCAGCTCCTGGGGCAATACTGCTTCTGAAGACGCTATCGGCTCGTAGCTTGCGAAGCTTTGTTTGATGTGTGGCATCTGCTTGCAGCATTACTGTATTCTGTGATTTGTGCCCTGTATTTTTCATGTCTTTGCATGTGCTGTGTCTCAATGTCATGGATATGGTGGAGGTAGTGGAGAGCCTCAGTCTTGCTTCATTCCCTACTTTTGCACAAGCATATATGAGCAGGTTAACTGCTCTGAAAGCTATGTATCTTGAATGATGGGGAAGCAAATGGAATCTTGAAAAAGAAACATCTCTAACGCTATTTGTCTAAAGCCGTCTGTGATCCTGTTTTAAATGCAAAGGAGTGAAATCTTGCACACCAAATTCAACCATAAAAGACTGTGGCCCCAGTGAGACATCTATATATTCTTGAGGTCTGGGGTTTGTTGTTTGTGGGTTTTTTTTTTAACTAGAAGTGCATCTGAGCCTTGTCTGAGCTCTGCTGAGCAAAGAGTATTTTTTTTTCTAACTTTTTGCAGAAAACATAAAAGGAAGGGTTCTTAAAAATTATACTGAGATACAAGGAATACAAACCACTGTGATTTTTAGGGCTTTTGGGCGCTTTTGTTGTTGTTACTGCTGGTGGTGATGTTATCCAAATGCTCAGGGTTCATTAAGAGCCAGTCTCTGCAAACTAACAGCAAGCCCCTTCTAAGGCTGCACCTTCCATTTGTTTGGTAAGATCTGTTAATTTTTCTACTTTGGTCCCATTCTTTCGGCTAGAAGTGAGATTTTAGGAATGCCACAGATTAAGGAATAATGCCTGCTTCTCTTTTGCTAACAAGTTTTCCAACACACTCCCCTTCTCCCACCCCTGAAATGCATCATTGCTGAAGAAGGGTTTGTAACTGGTCAGCCCTGGAAAATACCTGGAATGGATTTATTTTTGATCAGGAGTGTACAAGATACACAAGCCAGGCTGATGCTAGAAAGCTTTTGTCAACGAAGGTACATGAGTCAAAGATGTGTTCTCTGACCCATGTTGCAGTCCTGGTAAAAGCCCTCGGTAGGTAATTCTGGCAAAATTTTAAACATGGGGCTCTAAACTTGGCTGAAGGTTTTGCTGCCTTATTTCATTACATTCCTTTTGTTAGGATTGCTATATCTGTGTTAGACTTCAGCTAACAAATTTAAATTTGATAGGCAGTGTTACAGTGCTTAAGCCTGACCACTGCTTTTAAAATCTGCTAAAGGTAATAACCTGCCTCATACTGATGTGCTACTGGACATGAATACTTCTGTAAAAATTGACATGTGAGATAAATAGAGGTAATTTAAACAACTTGTAGTATGCTAATTTTTATGCTACAGAATATACTGAGGTTTAATAATAACATTATCTTTCTCATGAAGGTCAGCGAAGAGCAGAATATAATTCCACCCCTGTTTCCAGGGTTTTCCCTGCAGGCTCATCACCTGGTTTCAATATCATTTAAGGTAGTTAGGGAAAAAAAAACAGGGGAAAAAACATAGAAATCTAAACCTATTTCCTGTTAGTAGCTGCAGCAAGCCTTGACTCTTTGCAAAGGCTCAGACAAACACATATACAGAGATTTCTACATCTCCGCTTCAAGTGCCACACGCATGGGAAATAGGCTTCCTTTTACTTCAGTACCATGCACTTTTTTATTAGTTTGTTTAGGCAAAAAAAAAATTGACTGTGCTGTTTCCTTTCCCATATTTGTCCTTTATGGAACACTTACAAATCATATACAGTGATTTTATGTTTTATATGCATGGGAAAGCACCATTCCGTTTGTAGTGAAAATAGCGTAGGAGCAGGCTGTCTCTTGCTATTCTTGAGCAGGACGCATTTATGTAGAGAGATGCTGTGTTATGTTGCAGGCCGTGTTTTTGTCCTTCCCTATCAATATATCTTGGTGACCCAGAAGTAAGTGCTTCCACTGGGCTGACTCGATAAAAGTAGGTACTTGGTGCCTCTGTGCTGTTGCTTCTTCCTCTTAATCAGCAATTTTGGAAGCAAGCCACTAGAACCAGACGCATTGCCTCTGTGCTGTAACTCTGATGTAACTAATTACAGCAAAACTTGTTTTTAAAGTGCTCAACACGGTTCAGTGGTGGTAATCCCTGTCTCTATCACGTTTTTGTGATGCTGCAGGGTGAATTTCTGACAGAAGCACCATAGATGGAGAAGAAATAACTGGCTAGCACCGCGACAAGCCTGTACCTCCTCCTCTTGGCTGCCAGCCCGCCAAAAGGCAGCCACCTCTGGGGACAACATTAATGGGCACTAAGGCGCAGTGATGAATCCACTGTTCTTACCCACTGCTGAAACAGGAGAGAACAGAAAAGCAGAGCAGGTATTTTAGTTTTGGGCCGAGGTGACAAGCCACTGAGACCCGTGGGGATGCTGAACTAGGTGCTGGCACACTTAACAGGGGCCAGAAAAACTCTACCAAGTGCGTAACCAAGTAGGAGGCTGGCCAGCTGACCAAGTGACGGAATTTGTCCCGGGGAAGAAAGGAGGCACCTGCTTGGCAGATCTGTTGGTGAAAGCGTTAAGTACCAGGCGAGTCAGGCAGCACCATCAGAGGAAAAGCCGCATGCGTTTACTTTTTGGTAGCCTTTTTTCCTAAGGGAAAATCTTTTTGTTGTGCCGAAATGAATGATGTAAATTTACCACCATCCTGCCAAATTAAATTTTTCCATTTATTACCAGCTAGTGAGAATCGGGTTTGAGGGAGGTTATTTCTCATATTGACAGTATCACTCCTGATTTCTTGTGTGCACATACTTGACACAGAAGCAGTCTAATGCCTCCTAGATTTAAATGATGGGCCAGAATGTGGTGATGGGACTCACAAGCAATCAAACCATTAACTGGTGATTTTAAGAGAAAATTTAAGCTATTCATTTCTATGAACTTATGGCCTGCTCCTCCTTCAGTAAGAGAAATCCATTTCAACAACATGATGAACTTGGAGGGAAGGAAGGAAGTGTAGGGCTAAAGGAGGCTCTTGTATGTTTTGCATTTAATTCCTACATTTGAACCTCAGAAACTATTTTAACACGAATTTAACAGTAGTAGTTGGGACTTTCAAATGAACTCAAAAAAAAGGTTAAAAATTGATCTTGGATTCCTGAATGCAGCCCCAGATCAAAATAGTATTTATGTATTGTAGTATCTACAAAACATGCAATTGCAAATAGTTCTGATACACCTCAAACTAGATATTTCCTACAGTCCATACTACTGGGAAAGCAAATATAAACATCTACATTAAAATATGTAGTGAATACTGTTTGCAAAATACACGAACTACACAGAGGTAATGACCATTTTCCTCTCTTCACAGTACTTCAGGGTAGAGAGACTGTGACTTAAGATAGGTTACCTGCTTCTATCAGTTTGAGCAAAACTCCTTCAAAACTAAAGACGGGGCAGAATTAATTTAAGAAAACAGTTTCAGATTGTTGAAGACATTTGGTGGCATTTAACTACCTCAGCATCCTGAATTTCAGCCAGTTCAGAGTTGATTCTAGCCCTTCATGTCAATGGACTGGGATATGGACATTGCCAGGGGGTGGTTTTTAAAGCAGCCTTTCCTACTCTTAAGGAGATTTCCCATTCACACCTCAGTGTGATTAATTCCATCTTCAATGGATTTAGTTGCTACATGTCATTTTCTCAATCCCAGAGCAGCTGGGTGTTGTAAGATTTCAACATGTAAGAGCCAAGAAACAAACTACATGTTAAAGCAGGGAAGCTGCAGCTTATGCTCATTATTTTACATGCTCAGATATGCAAATGAACAGCAAAGTAGACGCTTCTTTTTTCTTCCTTTTTTCTCGCTCCTCATCCTCCCTTCAGATTTATGTCAGGAGAGGGAAACGGCTTTCCCCTGCACCTAACTACTGTCTTCCTGCTGGTATCTTTTGAACAGTAATTCCAGCCAAGGACAATTGCTTTTGTAAAAACATATTTAGAAAGCTGATTTTTTTTTTTTTAAAGACTTGAATCAAATCTTAGCATGAGAAATACTTCTCTCTGTATTCCAAGCAGGATCACAGCTTGCAGGGCTTGAATGTACCTAGAGCTCTTTATTCAGTGTCAAGCCTAACATAGACTGCACTGTGTTAAGCCAGTCTATTAAATGTAGACTCGCTCGAGTGGACAGCAGGTTCACACCTCTCGTCCTCCTGTTTTGCAGGTGGTAAGGTGAAGGTGAAAGGACGAGAAGGTGGAGATGGAACTGCCAAATCATGCCAAACAACTGCTACTGCAGCTGAACCAGCAACGAGCCAAAGGTTTCCTCTGTGATGTGATCATTGTGGTAGAAAATGCCCTGTTCCGTGCCCATAAGAACATCCTGGCAGCCAGCAGCATGTATTTCAAATCCCTTGTCCTGCATGACAACCTGATTAACTTAGACACGGACATGGTGAACCCCACCGTGTTCCGGCAGATCTTGGACTTTATTTATACTGGTAAGCTCTTAACGACTGACCAGCCCGGTGAACAGAACTTTAATGCTCTCCTCACCGCAGCAAGCTACCTCCAACTGCACGACCTGGCAGCTCTCTGCAGAAAGAAGCTGAAGCGGAACGGCAAGTCCTTTGCTGGCAAGGCCGGTGGCCTCGGAGTCGGGAGATCTGCCAGGAGTCAGAGACTTTCCACTGCTTCGGTCATCCAAGCTCGCTATTCAGGGTCAAACGAGGGGTTGAAGGGCTCGCACTCAAAGGAGCTGTCAAAGGGAAAGCTCTCCGATGACGAGGTCTTCATCAGCAGCTCCAACCAAGAGAACTGTCACTCCTTGAGCAGGGGAGCCAGTAAGAACAGCGGTGGGGGCAGCAGTGCCAACGGGAGCACCGGCGACCAGGAGCTAGGCCTCGACCTGTCCAAAAAAAGCCCGTCGCTCCCCGCTGCAGCCTCCCACGACGACACGCAGCACAGCGAAAGCCAGCACGGCTCTCCCCAATCTGCCTCAGCCCCCGCAGCCAACAGTGCCTCATCGTTTGACGAGTCTGGAGTCGGAGCCGCTCACAGCATGGCGGACAGCAGTGACCCCATGGAGATGGATCTGAGCGAGGAGTGCCACCACTCGCTGACGGAGAGCAGCCAGCGCAAGGGCCTCCGGCACTCGTCCCGCAAGAAGGAGTGGATCAAGAAAGACAACGCCTTTGACCAAAAGGACGGGGGCAAAGACAGGGACGAGGGCGAAGGGCTGCCCAACGGTATCTTGCTGGGGCCCTTGTCCAAGTCGGTGGAGCGGAGTCTGGCCGGGGCCTATGGTGCAGACCTACCCTACCCGTGTAAGGAGGAGGTGGAAAATGGTAAGGAGAACAGTGACGACAGCGG
>NW_009703134.1:365-1286 GCF_000703405.1 Apaloderma vittatum | reverse complement strand
CAACTATGTCTACCGGCAGGAGGGATTTGAGCCAGTGGCCTACGGTGACAACCTGTATGTCTGTATCCCCTGTGGCAAAGGCTTCCCCAGCTCCGAGCAGCTCAACGCCCACGTGGAGACGCACACCGAAGAAGACCTTTACATCAAAGAGGAAGGCACGTACGGCAGCAAGGATGAAGCCGAGGATTTGTCCAACCCCAACCAGTCCTACGCCGCGGAGTCCCGACCCTTCAAGTGCTCAGTGTGTGAGAAGAGCTACAAGGATCCAGCCACGCTGCGGCAGCACGAGAAGACTCACTGGCTGACGCGGCCCTTCCCTTGCAACATCTGCGGCAAGATGTTCACGCAGCGGGGCACCATGACACGGCACATGCGCAGCCACTTAGGGCTCAAGCCCTTTGCTTGCGAGGAATGCGGGATGCGCTTTACCCGGCAGTACCGACTGACAGAGCATATGCGTGTCCACTCAGGAGAAAAACCTTACGAATGTCAACTGTGTGGTGGGAAATTCACCCAGCAGCGCAATCTGATCAGCCACCTGCGAATGCATACCTCTCCCACATAAGCCAAAGACTCCAGAATGAGCTTCGAGCCCATCCGCAGTGATTTACCTTTCTGTAGACTTGCTGCTTAAAAAAAAAAAAGAAAAAAGAAAAAAAACAAAAAACGGGGCAACTCCCCATACTCTGTTCAGTCATGGGAGGCCTAAACAAATGTAGCTTTAACATTTAAAAAAAAAGTTCCTTTTTTCCCTTTTTTTAAAAAAAGAAAGGTCCACAGCCAAGCTGATGCATTTAGTCCAACTCTCCCTCCGAATTTTGGTGATCTGGCAAGAAATGCCACTTCTTTTTGTGCACATTGACTTTATTGCCATATTGACTATCTGGAGCAAGTAGGGGGGAACTTCCAGCTGCTGCTGGC
>NW_009703134.1:0-342 GCF_000703405.1 Apaloderma vittatum | reverse complement strand
TACTGCCACCCTACTCACTTCCTCTCTTAAAACCAAACTCAGTAGGGGCATTTCTTGCTGTTAAAAAGAAAACAACCTACACCTTTTCAGTGGCCTAAGCAGCTGTGAAATAAGAGCATTGCATTCACGAGTGCAGAAGCTGTGTCTGTGGACCATCTCGCAGGGTTGGCATTTTTTCCTTCAGATACTGCGGGAAAGCCACAGCAGCGGTGGGACCCAGCACCCTCCCCCTGGGCTGGGGAGAGCAGTCTGCTGAGGGGTGCGCCGGCCCAAGTACTTCACGTAAAGAAATGGCGATGCCTCCCTCATCACCTCTCCCCGCTTTCGGTTTTGGTCTTTATC
>NW_009703133.1:0-39260 GCF_000703405.1 Apaloderma vittatum | reverse complement strand
ATACTATTTTCCAGAATCTTATTCTATTTTGATTTACATTTATGTGTACCTAGCAGCTGCTGTAGGACATATATATATTAACAATATTATTAAAAGATAAGTTTATAATGTTATTGTTTAGGTGTTTTATGCAACAATCTATCTTTGATAATAATACTATATAATTATAATGATTCTGTCTGGAACTAGAAAACAAAAGTATCACTTCTCTTCAAGGCTGTTAGCTCTGAATTCACATGTCTGATTTATGCCACACTCTGGAGAACATGCAAGAATACAGGATCCTCAAGGACTACAGCAAAAATAAGTTTCAGGAAAGGCTACTCAATAGTACAGTTTGCAGGTACACTGTATTATATCTGCAAATATTTTGTTATCATATCAATACATCATGTTACTTCAAACTGAAAATTTAAAAGGGATAGTTCATTTTTTATTATATAAAATATTAGCGGTTTATCTTACCTGGCAACTACTGCATCTTGTTCTAAAGAGAATGAGTGACAAATGGTGCTAGAAAGAACTTCGGTCATGCTATAAAGAAAAAGGGTAAGTATTGTAAATACTACAATTATTTGTTACGCTGTTTATTTTCATTTCATAAACAATTATATGCATATATATATATATATCCTCCTGAAAAATATTTTAATTACGAGATAAAATACCTGGTCAGAGCAATATTGACCTGCATCGCACTGTGATTTGAGCTGGCAAATGTTGACATTCATGCTTCGTCTCCCTAGCAATCAGAAACTAACTCAAACAAACACACTGAAAAGGTTCTGGCTATTCAACACATACAGCAGACAAAGAGCTTGATCTAAGTTGACAAAAGAAGTGAAAATCCAATTTATGCAATATTGTTAATATATTTACAATCTACATTTCTAAAAAAGAAAATAAATCTTTGAGAGGCACCTCATCTGCAGTTATTCCTGATTCTTTCAAAATAAAAATATATCGGAGTTCACAATAGTAGAGGACTAAGTCTTTCTAAAATTAAGTTACTTAAAAGTTCTTCACAGTTTTCAGGAATATTTATTTATATGCCAGCACAGTAAGAAGTATTTTCTAAATCTAAGACATTCAGGCAAAATTTGGTGGATTCAAGAAGAAAGCTAACTGAAACCAAGATTCCTCATGCAAAACACAACAAACTCTGTTTCTACACAATATTCAGTTTCTTCCCTTGAAAAACTTCAGAGAACTAGAACTTATCTAAACAAATGAAAAGTAATCAATTCAAACACATGATGCAACAATCAGGTTTACAGACTGTTCCTATAATTTTACATACATCATAAAACATAAAACTTTTAAAATATCATAACAAATTAAATGTGTGAAATACCTCCCTCCCTCTTTCAGAAGCTAAGAAGCTTATTGCCCATATCCATTTCTATCACACCTTCTGCTTCCCTGACATGCAGCTTTCTTGTATGTTGTGTAACAAATTAACTGTTGAAATTTCCTAGAATAACAACTCTCCACCTGTATTTAAACTGAAGATGCTGCTCCTACTTCAGGTCTGGAAAACAAATTGTTCATCTGCAAGCTTTTCCATTTAATCTCTATCCCATATACAAAAATGCACCTTCCCACAAACAGTGTCTCTCCTACTTGATTATTACTAAAATAATCACTTATCCACACAGCACTTTGTATATGTGAAACACTTGTAACATGTGAAATATGACTGAAATCTTGTTTCAAACTATGAGTTTGTTGCTATGAAAAACAGCAATTAACAAAAATATTTAGCAAATTAAAAAGAAAAACTAAAACAAGGACAAGTCTCTCACATATCCTGTTTAGCCTTTTCTTCCTTTGTTTTTTCTGCGTTTTGATCTTCTCGGGGACTATCTACATCCAAAACAGAGACCTGCTGGAATATAAAAAGATGCATCTGAACTTGTAAATTTTTATATCCCACTTCTACTTCAATAAAGTATTATTTTATAAGTTTCAGGCAAATACACTTTTTGATTAATCAGCCACTTGAAAAAATCTAACTGAAAAGCTACATACTTATAAATCAGAATTAAAAAGATGTCCTAATGATTCATCTGAGCATCCTTCCTTTTAAAGTAATCTCGCACCCCCTCAGGTAAAGATGAAAATGTGGAAACAACCCTACACAAACTATCTATAAGTTAAGGAAGTGAAACAAATTTTGGGTTTTATACATGCCACAGATTCACTATAGTAAAACGTGTCGTAGAACTGAAGACAACAATACGTTTGTTGTTTCTAATTCCATTAACGCACCAAATTTAGAGTGCTTCAGACAAGTAAACAGATGGCACTGCAATTCCTATTTTGGCTTAACAGTCAATTTCAAAGAAAGGAGACTTAAAACCAAAGATGTTGCACAAAAAACAAGGCACGTTTACAGATCCAGATGGACTTCTCACACAGGAGAAAAATAATGAACTTTATATATTTAATTTAAAAACATGCAAACAAATGGTAGAGTCTTTATTTAGTCAACCTGTGACAACTTCAGAGGCAGTAACTATTTTTAAAGTAAAATAAAATTAATACAGTTTTCTAGCAAAATAAAACACATATGAAGATCTGGTCTATTAACCAGAAATCCATCTGTTTCTTATTTTTTAATTTACATGCTTTTATATATACATGTATGCACATATAAATATATATAGGCATACATAACCTAATGGATTCATATACCGTGTTATACATTATATAGATTGAATGAAATCTCTCTATATGATTGTATAAATTATATACATAGGCATGCACATATTTACTTTTGGAGATAATGAATCAGTTTTCTAAAGTGCTTACAGTAATCTCACTTTACTTCTGCTTAATTACTAGTGATTTTTACTACTGACTTCAGCAAGGAAAAAAATCTCTAACTCTACATGCTTGAAAAGCCCTCAAGTTCTTAGGTATACTGAGGAACTAAGGATATTTTGAAAAGAGTATTCAAAACAATTTGATCCTTCTATGCAAGATCATAACTTGCCTTGTCTCTTTGATGTTCTACAGGTTTGATCTTGACAGAGCTATTGGAGCTCTTTGGAGTTTCATATGCCTCCTCAAAGAAATCTACAAAATAAAACACAATTACTCTAAATCAGAAAACTACATGACACAGAGCAATGTTAATGTGATTCCAGTCACTGGTCACACCAGCCCACTCCCTCCGCTAGCAAGCAGAAAGAGGTTGAATAAAGTCTCAGCAAATTCTGAATTTCTGAATTTGTGTTATTACTAGTGATGACATATGCACCTGAAAGAAAAAAAGAAAAGCAGCTTATTTTCATAGTGGGAATAGGGTAAATTTAACTTATGCATTCTCAGCTTGTATAATTTTCAAATCATATTTTACACAATTACATAAATATTTTTGGAATGAAATTAAATGAGAGAATGAAACACATTAATATATATTATCTGTAAACATCCTATTTCTATAGCAAAATGTTTTTTCACCTAAATGAAAAACTTAAAGTTTTGAGAAAGCAACTGTATAAAATTTAGTTATAATATGAAACAGACACAATAATAATTTTACAATAGAACGATGAAAAATTAGTTCCATTTTTTTTATTAAATAAGTGGAGGTTCATATAATCCAATTCAGGGAAAACTCCTGCATTCTCGTATGTCAGACCCCAGTAAAAGGATATACCATAAAAACAAACCTTCTCTTTTTGATGTTACATCTAACTCTTCCGGAACAAATGGTTCCACTTCATTAAGATCTTCAGTCATATGAGGTATAGAACAACTCCCATGATTAATTTCCTTCTTATCAGAATATTTTAACTTTGTAGACATTCTGGTAATTGGAATTACAAAAGGTAATTAACAACAGAAATAAAATTATCTGACTTAGTTTAAGTATGCTGTTCCTCTGAGATTGCAGGCTAGTGCATGACTGTAAAATAAATACTGCTGTGATATACTTCTTACAAATTTCCTCTCTGAACTTCACTTCAACAAGGATTATTATTTTTTTATATAGCTGTGATATTTTAGTGACATTAATGGTACAGTCTTTCAGATGGGCTGTTTCCAGAAAAACGTAACCAAGATGTTAAGATCTACCAAAAATGGAAGGCGTAAACTGCACCATGACTTCTAAATCATCTGGTTAGACTACACTTGTCTGCCTCACATAAACTTACTTTATTAAAAAAGACATTCTTGTCAGAGAAGACACACAGTAATGTTTTAGAATACTAATATCAAAGATCTGGTTTTTTAGCACAGAAGATGAAATGTCACACAGGACATCTTCATAACTGTGCCTGATATTAATAAAATATTCAATGCCTTTTCCATCTACTTTTCTGACATGCACAGACATGAACATAGCTAGATTACAGATCCAGGGAAAAACAAACTAACATGTGAACTCTCATCTCAATTACAATAAACGCAGTGGCACTCAAACTTAAACATGCGTATAACACACAGTAACAGCAGACGTCTTCATATTGACATGCTGCTTAGCTAAGGAATTACAACTAGCTAGAGTTCTTATGTAAAAAAAACCCCAAACTTACCCCAAATGAGTTTCACAAAGATCATCATAGGCTTGTACACTCTGACCATCAAAAAGAGGATTGGCCAGTATGGAAGAGCCTCCATCCATACTACTTTCTTTCTCTGTCCTAGACTGGACTTCTGATAGAGACGTGAATTCCTTCATACATTGATCGTCTGGACTCTATTAATAACAATAATGATGATAAAAAAAAAAAATCACTAACTAAAAAGAAAACAGGAAAAAAAGAAAGATACCCGATACTTTAACAGAACACTCAATGATTTTTACACAGGATGTTTAACTTTGTATTCTTTTCTCTACTATAGACCTGAGAAATTCTGGATTTATAGTTGCCTGCTTCTTTTTGCATTGTGTGAAGCAATGGTCTTTTGAATTATCCAACAGAAACATAAAATGAAAGATTTTTCAGTATCGCTGAGTGTCACCAGAGGTGCTATGTGACAAATATACTCCGTACAAAGATACACAGTACGATTTGGCCTTCATCATGCGTAACAGGAAACTCTGAAATTAGCACTGAACACAGTATGAGAGGCAAAAAGCCATACTCCATCATGCAGTTACATGCACACACAAAATTTTGGCAGTATGTTTAAGTAAAATACAGATGACATTTGTCAGAAAACACAAACTAAAAGCAAGACAAAATCTCATTCTGGCTGGGAGAAGAGTCTTCTCAAAAAAACCCCAGAACCCTCTCCCCTCAGCCTTTCAATAAGTGATCCGGGTTGTCCTTAAATATAAAATAAAGCAATACTCTTTAGGTTCTTCAGACAAATCTCTTTAGTACTAACACACATTCTCCCACTCTTGTCTAACAGTGCTAGACAGAAATTCAAGATTCACTCTTCACCGATCTTTAACTAGTTTAAATACTCCAGTCAGACTGCACCTGGACTGTCCTTAAAGACAAATTAACCTAAATTCAAGTCTCCCCGGAGCAACTCTATTCTTTTTCTTGTTTGTCCATACTCTAACTCCAAAACTAGGTTCCTTCATAGGTGATGTCTAAAACTAGACCCAGTGGATGAACTTGTAGGAATTTGCTCAAATAAAGCAGTATCTAGAGAAATGAGATTTTAACTTGGGCTTCCAATGAGAGCTTTAATTGCCAACCAAAGTCTTCCTACAGACAGAATGACAGTATTCCTGGAACATTTCTCTTTTCCTAGAAACCCTTAAAGGAAAGGCTATTAGTCAATATTCCAGGTTTTACTGAGACCACAACTAAAAGATTCTATGACTTAAAAGATGTGTGTCATTTTCTTTACTGGCATGACTAACTCACACATTTCATTGACATCCCATCCTCTTTCTTACCTTACATTTTATGTTCTTTGCTCGAGATCCAGCTTTGCATAACTGTCCTAACAGCCACAACGAAGTAAGGACAGCAGCTGCTGATGTTTTCACACGTATCACTGGATAAAACTCTTCCAAGGAATCTTGATTATTTGAGCCACAGAGCAATCTTTTATCAGACCACCTGATCATCCACTCAATCAATTTTGCAATATTACCCAGCTTACCCATTAATTCTATAGTTAGTTCTTCTCCTGGTACAATATCAAGTGAATCAACAGTTCTGTAAATGTATTTAGGAGCTGCCTGAGTCTGCAGGCTCGGTAAAGTATGGTCAGCAAAGCTCCGGCTTGCAGGAACAACAGTGACTCCTTGATTGTCATTTGAAGCTCTATAAATTGACTTGTGTTTTAAACCAAATAATCCTTCATTAAATCCTTTCATTAGGTTAGGTGCATGAGGTTCTGCTGTCTGTACAATGGACTGGACAATGGTTGGATTTTCCAAAATATTTTGGTTTTCATTATAGACAGACACTGTTTCAGGATCAAAAGAAGTCAGGGTGACAGTATAGCAAGACCCTGCTCTAAACACATTTTGACTTCTAGTTTTGCCTTGTCGACGTTTTAGCGTTTTATGAACATCAAAAAGGAGAGAGTTTAACTCATGCTCTCGAAGAAGTCCAGAAAAACTGGTAAGAAATGGAATTCCAAGGTCACTGTACTTTATCAGATCTCTCTCAAGAATATAACTCAAAAAGAGTTCTAAAAAAATAACATATTCATCATCATCACGTTCAAATTCCCATGTACCAACTACAGGTAAATTGCATTCATTATCCATGTCTTTTCCAGATACTTTTTGTTTTGCTTTCCAGTTAAAAGCTTTTATCTTGCATTTAGTATTTCTGCTACTTGCTTCTTCTTGTCTATGATGTACATTATCCCTGTAAGATAACAAATATAAATACTGTTAATGCCAAAATCCATTTTAAGAACTACATGGATAAGTAAGTAAATGGAACATTAGCTCCTTCTTTTCCTCTGTTGCTAAATATGTGAAATTAACAAACTCAAATTCACATTAATACAATGTTAAGGTAACTAATCAAATGTAAAATCCATACTTTTCACACAGAATCATAGACTGGCCTAGGCTGGAAGGGACCTTAAGAGATCATTTAATCCAACCTCCCTGTCATGGGCAGGGACGCCACCTCTGGAGTAGACCAGGCAACACATGGGGACCGAGTGGGAATCGAACCTGTGACGTCGGTGTTGGTCATTGTCAGCATCGCGCTCAAACCACTGAGCTAACCGGCATAGACAGCAGTTTGGCAGTATCATATATAAACTTGGTCACAGTCCATAGTAATTTACACTTCAGTACCATATTAGTCACATGGTAACTGATATAACATTGGCAGTTCAAAGATTCGTTACATTTGTAATTCTTCATTTGATAAGTTAGCCAAAGTGACAATTACCCTGTTTGGTGAAAGAATTGCCTGTACAGTGAGAGACAACTATATTTTATTTATTATTTTTTTTTAAATTTAAGTAGAAAGCTTTCTGTTGCAATGTTTTCCTACCTTTGGAGTGAAGATATGTGAGTTCTTGTATCTTCAGTAAACAAAGCATCAGAAATCGTATCTGCTGTGTCAGCATCACTATATATCTGAGGACTGCTAAGATCAGTAAGTGTGCTTCTGCTTAGACTAGTGCCTAACGAGAATCTGTCGTAACAGTGTGCCTCATCATCTGCGGCTCCCTCTTCTGCTGGCTCCCAAATATGAATTTCTATGGGGCCTATGTTCCTTATTACACGTCTCAGGGCCTTCATTCTCACTTTTTCAGTAGCCTGTAGGACAACAGACATCACTTCTTCACTTTCTGAAAGAAAAATCAAGAGATTTTAAATGCAAACCTCTCAGTTTTCAACTGTTCTTACAAACTGAGACGAGAACGAACTCTGAATCATGATAGAGTCACTGAGAAATACAGACAGGAACTATGATAAAATTAAGAAGCACCACCAACTTGGAAGTCATGACATTCTGTTACTCTTACAGACATACCAGAAAGAAAACACGGAATTTGACACAAAACTTACTCAAAGTCATCTAACTGAAAACTGTTTCATGGAGTGTGAAAGTAGGTATTTTCACAAGTTAAATAAGTAAGGTAAGAGAGAAATATCCTCTTAATATTTCCCAAAGAAGGATGCACATTACCTTTAACAATACTGTGTCTGAGTCGTTGCTGAAGTCCATGATATTTATCTCTTAGTGGAACTCTTATATCTTCAGGATTAGGAAATGCTTTTACAAAAACCTCTGCCACCTGCACAAAACCAATCACAGAATCATAGAATGCACTGGGGTTGGAACGGGCATTTAAATGTCATCTGGTCCAACCCTCTTGCACTAAGCAGGGACATCTTTAACTAGATCAGGTTGCTCAGAGCTCCACCAAGCCTGGCCTTTAATATCTCCAGGGATGGAGCCTCCATTAGCTTTCTGGGCCACCTGTTCCAGTGTGGTAAAGAACTTCTTCCTAAAGTCTGATCTAAATCTACCTGGCTCCAGTTTAAAACCATTGCCCTTCATCACTACATGCTCTTCTAAACAGGCCCTCTGCAGCTGTCTTGTAGGACCCTTCAGGTACTGGAAGGCTCCGATAAGGTAAAATAAAGTATATTTTTGAGTAGCTAACACAAAAATAAGATAAAATTTCAAAGAGAACTTACAGTTGTAGAAAGACTAACCCATAACTTCTACAAGTAGAAGAAGTATTTGTGACCATCTTTATTGCTTTTATCCTAACTTTAATGTCTTTCACCTTTTTCACTGGCGGCAATTCTCCAAGTAGACTCAAAATTATATCTTGAACTAATTCTTCAATATTTAAGAATCTGCAGAAAGGAAGCATTCGACAAGCCCACTCCACTGCATTCAGGCAATGCTCAACTGTGGAGCCATCATGTCCATTCTTCTTCAGGTTCTAAAAAAAACCACCTTGTTATAGAAACATTAATTGATACAAACAGCATACTTCAGCTAAATTATCCATAGACTGCAAATTGCAATGGTTCTTCCCTAGCCAACAAAAACCAAAAATCTCTAACTTCACTGACAAACAGAGAAGTAGATGATGCTAGGACACAGATCAAGGTTGCAATGGATCATAAAACTTATATAAATAAATAAAGAAAGGAAAAAAATTAATAGGAGCTTTTAAAAATCAGCTTAGGAAATAATTCCTTTAACACTGCTGTTTGCAGCCATTTAGAGTAAAATGTGGCAATTTGCCTAAACTTGCTGTAACTGACTAAATATCCTGAATTACCAGGTGAAGTACATAATTTCAGTGACTTGAGGTGATCATAAGTTCTTTCTGAGGAGCGCAAGATTTGAGCCAACCAAGAGACTTTTAAGATGGATCAGTTCATCAGTTTTTCAATCAGTGTTTTATCACATTTGTCACTATCACACAAAGCACAGAAAAATCAGAAAATCTGAAACAGAGCCATCCTGTTTGTTTCAAACTCAGTTTTTCTGATGAAGAGCAATTTTGGGATTACTTTAAAGAGGAAGCAACCTTTACTAAGGACTAGCTAGGATAAAGATCAGCATCTGTACTGTTACTGAATATATGACAAATATCATGCTAGCAGTTTCTTTCTTTTCCTTCCTACAACTCTGACATCAATTAATGAGGATATAAGTAGAGAAAACATGATTAAATTTTAGTATTTTTCATTATTTTTTTGCAAACCATGTATATGGCACAAAAAAAAAATTGTGCATTAAATATGCATTGGTCAGGAAATACCCCAAATATCTTTAAAGTAAAAAAAAAGTAAATGCTTAGGTAGACAACGTGTAGAAACTATTGCTCTTCTGGCAGTACCTCTTCAACTATCTATGTCAGATATGAAGCAGAATTACTACTAGAGAGGTAGTTCATAAGAACAGCACTATTCTATACTCTATATAGAAACAAATACTTGCTGCATATTGTATCACAATGCTAATTTTGTCCTGTAAGGCGAATAAAAGTTCTTACAGAAATACACAGCACATCTTTAGAATTCTTCTTATACCTTTATGCAAATGAAATGTATCTTTACTATGTTAAGGATATAATTACCTTATGATTGTTAATATTCTCCCTTGCAGTTTGGTACCGTCTACAGTTGTCAGATAATCTTTCACGAACATGAAACATCCAACACAATGCACACAGCTCTCTGAAGCAACCTACAACACAAACACGCAATATAGTGAGACTTTATTTAAATAAATGATATAAAACAGCTTGATATATTTTGCTATAAGAGAATCATCATGATCTTAACTGTAGTTGAAAGAAAAATATTACTCATTCTTGAGTCTTCAGTAGTGGTCTGCAGCTAGAACTCTTTAGTTCCACTTAGTGCCCATGTTTTTCCACATTTGTCAGATCTATAACATATGTAACAATCCAGAACCGCAACTTTCAGATTAAGAGTTTTGACAGACTACAAAAGCTGGAAAGCGAATGTGTTTCTGCACACGTTACAGCACACCATTTCAGGCTAATAAAAGATTCTTTGCTCCTTTGGATTTTCACTTGTGTCTTTTTCCAGCTCTAAATTATTCAATGTTATTGCATACAGACCTAAAATTTTACAGCAAATATCATCAAACTGGTGGTCTCCAGAAGACGTGGACCTATTGAAAACGGTGTGGAAATTGGAGTAACGAAGTAAAGTCTCTGGGAATGGACTCAGTGGAGGAAGAGATCCTTTAATTCGAATCTATAGATAGTAAAAACAAATAGACAATCAAAATGGAAATAAAAATCAGTTAGACTTTTGTATGTAGCACTACTAAATGTAAAGCCTCTTAGTTATCAGGAGAATACTACCAAGACCAGCAAAACTCCCTTAAGCTTGCCTTCCATTTTCTTCAAATTGATATTCTGAAAATTCATTTAAAGAAATATGTTTAGTATGAGCTATGGCATAAAAGATGCTTTTGTTTGCATTGTACTCATCATACTCAAAATTACCATAAAATACAAAAGACATGAAGTATAAGAACAACTAAGGTAACAATTAAAAAACAATTTAATCCAACAAAGTCCAGGCTGCTGTCAACTAAGGCAGACTAGTTTTCCCTCCTGTTTCAGCTGTTACTTCTGATCACCTCTCCACGCCAGCATTAAATGTGACAATGCAGTGAACAAACAGAAAGAAGTATTTTTCAGTCAGACCAGTTCCTGATCTGGATCACTGCGTGAATGTTGGTGCAGGGGTCTGAGGAAAGGCAGTTACACAGACATCTTTCTGCAGCAAGTCAGTCTTCTTTGAGTGGCTGTGTAACAATGACCTAAGAAAACGTCTCCTCCTCTGGAGACTTTCAAAACCCACCTGGATGCGTCCCTGTGTGGCTGCCCTGGGTGATCCTGCTCTGGCAGGGGGGCTGGACTAGATCTCTAGCGGTCCCTTCTGGCCCCTAACATTCTGTGAGTCTGTGACTGTGATATTCTGCAAAGCCTGAGTTTACACAAAAACTTTTAACCAATATATTTCAAGCATGTGTTCGTGCAAGCAAAATGCATGAGGAGAGTGAGATCTCCTAAGTCCTATGCTCTTTACACTAAGATGACCACTTTGTCTGAAGTAAGCATCACACTCTCTTATATATTCAACCCTAAGTGATATGGAATGCGTGTCCAGTTAACAGCTATAACTCCCAATTAAAATCAGCTTATTTCTTTCAAATGGAGAAGAAATGAATTTGTATTTTACCAAGTGACTACTGAAAGACACACAGAAGGAGACATTGAACATAGCATGTAAAACTAGAGGATGGCATGTAAAAAAATAGGGCAAAGTCCAGATAAGACTGCTTCTGTAAAGCAACTGTAAGCTTGTCAGTAATATTGACAACGGATTATCAAGTTACAAAAAATCAAGTTAAATGCTTACTTTCTGCATAACTTTTCTTGCCCACTTCAGTTGTGCAACATACCACTGTGCTGCAGGGCATGAACAATGAGCTGCCCGGAAAAGCAAGATAACTCGTTGAAGAACTCCTGACACTTTCTGACGAGTTTCTTTCTCAATTTTTAAAAGAATGTCATTGCAGTCTTCCTGAAGAATGCAAATTCAAAAGACAAAAACAAGACAGCAAATTAGAAAGGACATGCACAATAAGGAATTTGACCTAAAAGTTGTTTCTGCTTCTAAGAATGTTTCCCCTCTTTAGAGCACAGATGCTTTATGGAAAAAACCACAGAAACACACATACCTTCTTATCAATATAGTCCTACTTAAGTAACAGAATGGGCACAATAAAAACTGACAGAAAAATGAACCAAAAGGAACCAGAATAAATATCATGATTACTTCATAAATAGACTCAAACGAAAAAACCAAGGAACTTCTATCATGCATACTTACTTCACTGAGAGAAGCTGGCTGAGGACAGTACAATGGTGGTGCTGGAAGATAAAGCCCATCTGGAACTAAACCATACAATTTTCTACTAAGATCCTTGGCAGAATCCATCAAAAGCTGAAATGTCTCAGAGAGAATATCAGCATCTGCCATAACAGCTGCTTTCAGTAGTTCCTGTATTGAACTATAAAGAACATTTGCATCTTCCTCTTCAATGGGATCTACAAAAAATTAGGCACAGAAAGCAATGAATTAATCAATACAATTAATACCTGGTCTTCGTTCTGAAATATGAAGCTACACTCTCAGAATCTCCATATATTGCAATGTATACATTGCATCTACTTAAAAGTACATTAAGGGGAAAGCTACTGGCTTTCTAAATAGAGAACTGAACTTTTTTGCTATGCATTGGCTTGGCATAAAATTCTGGCAAATCATTCTCACCAACCAGGCATACACCACATACTACTAAAAATGACCACAGCAATTCTTCTTTTCAGTGACCATGATGACTAAGGAAAGGGAAAGGTATGTTTGATCTCTTTTACATATCGTTACATTTTTTTCTCCTTTCCTGAAGTAGCAGGATCTTTAATACATACCACTAATTGGTTCCTCAAAATTTGTATATTTTACTGCTCTACTACCATTTATAGTCTTCTGCTTGTCTTGAGATTTGTTGCCAAATCTTTCCACTACCCATCATACTTACAGACTGGTAGATACAGCATGCGTATCTGTGTTTCTGTTTGAAATAAAATACCTGGAAATTAGTACAAAAAAAAAGAATCCAGACAGTGCTTGATATATGGCTTAAACAAAGATTAATTAACATCCACCTGCTGACAGGAATTTGAAATGTGGTTTCCAAACACACAAAAAGGAAGGAAGAAATAGAAACTGTGCTAGTAAACTTTTTGTAAAATGTAAACAAGGGTAGGTTTATCTAGCTAACTCAGCGAATTTCAGCAGTAAACCATTGTTAGGTTATATGATAAAAAGTACATACATACACATACAAAGAAGCACAGAGACAAAAGCACGTGTGGGAACCTGAATAATACAGAGACCCATCTTCTCACAGTAAAAAAAAAATCATTTTCCCAAGCCCAGAGATGCACAATAGCAAATTATGCACTCAGAGAAAGGGACACTCTGTCCGGGCTTTTCCCAGGAGAGCCATCAGCACCAGTGCCCAGGTATCAAACCCATCAAGATGAGGCAATGGGAGTTACTTTCTTCAATACCTTTTGATTTGACAAGAAGGATAGAACATACCACAGGATGCAGGGGAAGAGCTTTTGGGGATTGCACAAGGCTCATTATTGGATCTATAGGAAAGAAACCAAAGGTATGGCACAGAGTTGTGGCAGCCTGACCTCTGATGGGCCCTATCAGCATGTCTATTTTCCTGGTGTTCTGTGTGCCTGTGTGCAGGATTTTAAGTGTGAGAACCATTGGTCAGAAAGCCTGTGTGTCTTGGGACATCGGCAATTGCAGAGACTGGAGTTAAGTCAAATTCAAGTGTCAGCAACTGGAGAGGGACATGGGTCAGAGTGCCCACGTATCCCTGGTACCAGTAACTGGGGCAAGCGAGACTCTGCAAGTCAGTGTGTGAGTGCCAGCAAGTATCAAGTCAGACTAACTGACAACTACGTGAAGCAACCCGGGGTGCGTGCATCTCGCTCTTGCAAGAGTGGACCACAGGCGTTGGCAATGACTGGAGGGACCAGTGAAGATCTGGCTGACTACCAGAGAGATGACTGTGAAACCTACTTGTGTTGTCTGCATGTCCCTAAGGGCAAAAGAAGGGGCTCTGGATACTGGAAGGACCAAGGCAGTCATGATCACCTGCCAGAAAGACAGCGTGTGCAAAGGTTTGTGCATCTCTAAGGGTGAAGCACCTCTAAACTTTTTATAGAAACTTTATAGAATCATTAAGTTTGGAAAAACCTTCAAGACCATCAAGTCCAACTGTCAACCCATTATCACCATCACTACTAAAATATGTCCTGAAGTGCGACGTCTACACGTTTTCTGAACACCTCCAGGGATAGTACCTCCATCACTTCCCTGAGAAGTCTGTTCCAAGGTCTCATCACTCTTTCAGTAAAGCAATTTTTCATAATATCCAATCTAAACCTCCTGTAGCACAACCTGAGGCTATTTCTTCTTGTGCTACCATTAGTAAGTTGGGAGAAGAGACCAATCCCCACCTCACTACAATTTCCTTTCAGGTAGCTGTAGAGAGTGATAAGGTCTCCCCTCAAACTCTTTTCCTCCAACTGAATAACCCATTTCCTCAGCTGCTTCTCAAAAGACCTGTTCTCCAGACCCTTCACCGGCTTTGTTGTCTGTCTCTCAACCTGCTCCAGCACCTTGATGTCCTTCTTATACTGCGGCACCCAAAATTGAACAGATCAGCTAGCTACTGGAAGGACTGTATGTTCAAGGCCAGCTGATAGGCACAAATAAGACTAGACTGAAAATATAGTCAATTTCTAGAATGATCTAGTCAATTTCTAGAATGTTGAAAGCCAAAACCCAAATCCCTATAACATTAATGTATTTCAACACATCATTAGAGTAATGCACACATTAGAGTCGACAAGGTAATAGTATCTTTTTAAGACAGCATATAGCACAGAATATGCAGTGAAATACCATGAGAAATAAACAGTTATTCATTATTTCATGTACCTGTAAACTGCTTGTATCTAATACATCCTGATGTTTCAGAAGTAACTGGCTGTCCTAACAAAGACTGTAACTTTTCCTGAAAAGTCTGCATTGGCGATAAACTTAATGGCAGGTGACATTCTGTGTTCTTCAATCTGAAAGTGTAACAAGAAAGTGTACATTAATAACAAAGTAAAATCCACAGATAATCTAATGAAGCTCTGTTAAATGAGTATCTAAGACAAAATACTAATCTCAACATGTTAGGTCCTACATCTACTGTAAGTCTAGGAATATGAATTTTTGAGGCAAAGGATATGCCTTGTTACAATAAACTTCATGTAAATAACATCATTAACAAAATACAATATACTAATTCTAAGCTCAAATTTACCTTGGGAATTCATCAGAGTTCTGGCAATACAGCTGGTAGGCTACACCAATTGAAATGGACAGTTTCCAGTCCCCAAGTCTTTGTGTTAACCACACAGCCTCTGGAATGAGTCCTCCAATAAAGAACAAATCAAGAGCATACTCAGCTGTCCACACAGATGAAAGGTTCTGGTCCCTGACTGCTCTGGCAACCAAACAGTGTTGCAGTGGAATCATACGAGGAGGTAAGTCTGCAAAACAAAAAAACCCGTATTTTAAATAAATCTGTATGCTATCAGATGAATAACCTGAAATTCCTACGTTCACATTGCTTTTAAATTCATTTCAGTATACAACTGCTCTTTAATAGAGGGTTTATCCACAGCATGCAGATGCAGCTCATGCTATAACACAACAGTGAGGTTGGAGTAGGCTATTTTTCTGCTTAGTAACGTGGGATACATACAAAACTTCTGTGTTATGCTTACTTTGAAGATTTAACTACACTGGTGGAACATATCCAAGTACGTTACATATGCTAAGGATATTCCAGAAGGTACACCTGAGATAAATGAAAATTCTGAGAGTTCTCCTAGTGTACCTACGTTGTTCGTACTCACTGTGCTGCTTACTGCAGACAATAGAAAGCTACAATGCATTTTTGAGAAAGAACAGTACATTATTTTAAGAGAGCATATCAAGACAAACTGGAGACAAATTTAGAGGTCTTTGTTTATTAAGGTTTAGATTTTTTTTCCAGTGTTTTATTTCCTAGTTGTCTTGGAGAGGTGCTGATCAATGCCAATTCTAAGGAGATATTTGCTTCTCACACAGTTTCCCTATACTGTTCAGGCAATTTTTTAAACAGAGTCACACAAATCCAGCTTATGCAATGCATTTTTTCCAAGATTGTCTTACTATATTCATGTTTCTTTGAATAATGCAAATATTAAATCAAGGTCTTATTGTGTAGGTTTTATCTGGAAAGCTGTCCCAACTAAAATATCCCAAAGACCATGAACATATATATACCAGTGCATGCTGTAGTGCAAAAACATTAAAAATTGCCAGTGTATTCAAACACACTGCAGCAAATCAAATCAATAGAAGTAAGTTAATGTTTTAGAGAAGTATCTGGCACAGTAATACCAACTTACTAGTAGAGCGCTTACAATGCTTCCAAGTAACTATTCACTCCTGTGGACATTAAACCACTTTGAAAAATTAACTCTGAAAGCAAAACTTTCCTAACAAGAGAAATCTTTAAACACAATCTCTTGCAGAAAATAAATAAACCACCCATTGCAATAAATACTAATTCTCAGAAAAATGCTGAAAAGCAGGAATTAAACTAACAAGTATTACTTGGATTCAACAACAACCAACTTGACACTCCCACTTTTCTGATGATACAGCGTCTGAAACATTCTGGCTTCTAAGAGCTTGACTGCCTCAGTCTTTAATAATATCAGTTTTTCTCTGGTTTACCAGTCCCCCAAGTCAGGATGGGCAATAGAATGAAGTCCCATTAACTCGAGGGGAAATGGTTAGTGACCTGCTACACTATCCAGACACACACAAGTCTATGAGGCCAGATGGGATTCACTCAAAGGTACTGAGGGGTCTAGCAGAAGTGCTCACCAAGCCACCTTCCATCATGTATGAGCTGTCTTTGCTAATCGGAGAGGCCCCAGTAGATTGGAGGTTAGCAAAAGTGACGCCCATCTACAGGCAGGACCAGAACGAGACTTTGAGCAACTACAGGCCTATCAGTCTGACCTCAGCGCTATGGAAGGTTATAGCACTTAAGATGGTCTGCTCCATCACACAGCATGTGCAGGACAACCAGGTGATGAGGTCCAGTCAGCATGGGTCTGTAAAATACAGGTCCTCCTTGACTAACCTCATCTCCTTCTATGACAACATGACCTGCTTAGTCAATGAGTGAAAGGCTTTGGATGACCTTTACCTGGATTTTAGTAAGGCCTTTGACACCAGTGCACACAGCATTCTCCTGGAGAAACTTGCTGCTCACAAATTGGATGGATGCACCCGTCAGGGGGTGAAAAACTGGCTGGTTGGCTGTGCCCAGAGAGTGGTGGTGAATGCAGCTAAATTCAGGTGGTGGCTGGTCACAAGTAGTGCTCCCCAAGGCTCAGTACAGGGGCCAGTTCTGTTCAGTACTTTTAACAATGACCTCAACAAGGGGATCAAATGCACTCTCAGTAAGTTTGCAGATGACATCAAATCAAGTGAGAGTGTTGACCTGCTGGAGGGCAGATACGCTCTACAGAGGGATTTGGACAGACTGGATCAACATGTCAAGGTCAACAGTATGAGCTTCAACAAGGCCAAGTGCCAGGTCCTGTACTTGGGTCACAACAACGCCAGGGAACGCTACAGGCTTGGGGAGGAGTGACTGGAAAGCTGCCCAGTGGAAAATGACCTGAGGCTGCGGGGGGACAAAGAGCTTGAGCACGAGCCAGCAGTGTGCCCAGGTGGCCGAGAAGACCAACAGCATGCTGGCCCGCATCAGCAATAGTGTGGTCAGCAAGGACGAGGGCAGGGATTGCACCCCTGTACTCAGCACTGGTGAGGCTGCATCTCAAATCTGTTCAGGTTTGGGCCCCTGACTCCAAGAAAGACACTGAAGTGCTGAAGCATGTCCAGAAAAGGGCAATGAGGCTGGTAAAGGGTCTCGAGCACAAGTCTACTGAGGAGTGACTGAGAGAACTGGAATTGTTCAGCCTGGAGAAAAGGAGGCTGATGGGAGATCTTATCACTCTGTACAACTACCTGAAAAGAGGTTGTAGCGAGGTGAGTGTCACCCTCTTCTCCCAGGTAACAAGTGACAAGACAAGAGGAAATGGCCTCAGGTTACATCAGGGGAGGTTTAGATTAGATATTATGAAAGCACTTGAACAGTCTTCCCAAGCAAGTGGTGGAGTCACCAGTCCTGGAGGTACTTAAGAGATGGCACAGCAGTGATACACATGTGGAAAAATGGTAGAAGTTAAGCACAGCAATTAAACTGCTTTTAGAGAAAATACCTGGTTTGATGTGAACTGGATGCAGGATGTCAACATTGTGAGGGGGAAAGATATAGAGTAGCTGATTTGTGAAATAAGCTGCCATGAATCGTGCCATGGATCGAATCACAGCCATAGCAGTTTCAGTATGAACATCTGTTACCATCCATAGTTCATGATCAATAAACTTGGTATCTTAAAAAAACAGGTATAAAATTAAATTAAATTATGAGGAAAATTATTCTAAATTTGAATGTTAAAACTGTTTAATCACAACTTATAGAACTTTTTTTAAAACAAGCAAACTACTGTATTACTTAACTTCTTGACAAGCTCTCAGCAGGTACAGAACCATCTTTTATACTAATTACACATTATATTAAAATGCTTTTATACTAGGCTTTTAATGAACAGCAACGGACCTCTAGTATCTAAATTTTTATCAGCACTGAGTCAATAAAACTGTTTAAATTTGGATATATTTCATAGTCTGACTTACTAGAAAAAAAACGTCTATAAGCATCTGCAGAAAAATCCCACTGTCAATTTAGGGCTAGTGACTAACCTGAAATCCACTGCTTATTTTTTTTGATACACCATGATAAAGTGGAATCAGTATAAAATGCAACCCAGTCGTTTCCCTTTATTTTTTTAAACAGTGTTTCCTTAAGCAGATTTGAAACTAAGAACATTTAACAGGCCACACTTTCACTATTAATTATACAACAGAAGCTGTCTGAAGACTCACTTCTGCACGTGCAGCCAAAATAATGTCTGAGGATCAGAAAAAGATCTTTAAAGTCAGTGATAGCAGACTTCAGCTCAACACAATGCGGAAAGAACACTGGTGTGTGTGTGTGTGACAGCACAGAAATTAGATACAGTATCAACGTACCTTATCACAGTTTAATGCAATATAAACATACCAGAAAATTCTTCCATCTTTCTTACTGAGAGCTGTGATCGCTGTAGAATCTCTCCTACCAGATGATCACAGAGTCCCTGAGCTTCACACAAGTTATACTGATATAGGTGGCAAAATAATATTGCAAGATAATATCTACTCTGAAGAAAACATGCTCTTTTCCCTCCTGCATTAAAAGAGGGGAGAAAAGAAGTCTAGTCAGAAAAGAAACAATAAATATAAAAACAGTAACAGCAGGTTTAAAGGTTCTAATTCATCCATCTCCAAAAAGATATTTACATAAACAGATACTCTGAAAAGGAGCATAAATCAGCAGCAGTTACTTTATGAGATGTTATCCTCCTATAACCTCTAAGTTATTTGTTAGTTAACGCTTATCCACAACAGTTTTACTTCTAGAGATCCCAAAACAATAGTGTATAACTGTTAAGACACAAAGACAGTAGAGCTCAAGGAAGCCCAGCCCCCAAAGAAGGGATAACCAATCCACAACAAAATTGCTTAAACATCCCCCAAGCTTCCAACATCTTGAATTCTTTCTGCATAAGGTACTCCTCATCATTATAAGCAGTAAAAATTTTCTCATGTAGTCTGGGAAGAGACTCTGGTTTCAAGTCAACTCCTAAATAAACTTCTGTCACAATTTTACAGCCACTACAGGAATTCATTTTTGTTCATCTGTTTTTGACTATCTCTTTCTTGCTTAGAAATATACATAGAGCAAAGTACAAAGTACTTCACAATCTCAAGAAAAATCTGATAGTGAAACAGTAATGCACAAATTTTCTCACAGAGCAATGAGTCTTAAGTTTTGACTAGTCTCTATATGAATCCTAGCTTAATTTCAAATACACATCCTTCGTGTGTCTTGCCATTTTTGAAGTGCAGAGTCAAAAATAACTACATAGATTATATAACTTATCCTTTTAAACCCCCCCCAAATATTTTATCCCTTACCATTTGCCTTGATTTCACAAAGAGATTTTTTCCATATGTCCACAGATTCTCTGTATGAGCCAAAAAGGAACTTTTCCTCACCTATAAAAGTCAGATACCTAACAAATTAAAAACTCTACATAGTTATACATGTGCAAATACATACACACTTACTTCAGTATTACAAATTTATGAAAAGCAGAATAAGATATGTGAGTAAATTTTTATACTCTGAGACACATCTACATTTTGAGCATCTGAGAGAAGATGACACCCTCCCCACCTATTTTTTTAACTGCTAAATCACTATTAAATGAAAAAATCAATTCTGGTTATAATCCATGTCACAAGGCTTTCCATAATTAGGTTCTATTTTTGTGGATTACATAATATTTTAAATGTTATCTATAGCTAAACACTTCAGTATTCGAAACTCACAATATTTTTTAAATGGGGAAAGGCATTCTCTCTAATCTATTTCCTATGATGTGGAATATGTTTTTTCATTATGAAAAGCAATTTTTAAATTGTTTAGCAACTCGAACTTTTATTTAAAGTAGTTTCAAACAATATATTTCTAAATATCACCACTCTGCCTCTGTTCCCATTTTTTTAAATCCACTGGACAATTTCTAAATACTTTGACAGTGAGGTAACTGTAAAACAGAACAAGTTTCAGGCAAAGCAGAAAAAATAACCAAGCGGCTAGCCAGTTCAGGTATTCATTGGCCCATGAGCATATATGCTACTCTAGCTTATCCAGAAACCATGACATCTCTGGCAAATGGAATGAAGATAAAGAACATAAGGAATGAGTGGTAAGGAAGCATGGGAAGTTGTGTATATTGTTATGTGAGTGAAAAAGACATCATGCAGAGGCAATGTATTGTACAGAATGATGTAGAAAGAGAAGCTAGAAGTACCATTGAAGGGAGAAGGATCAAGAACATGGAAAGGAAACAGAATTGTGGTGGGAGACAAACGGAAAGCTAGGCTCATGAGTGTGGAAAGAGAAAGGAAGACAGAGCATAGGACAGTAATGTGCAAGAAAATAGGCTACAACCATATACTTTTTTGCAAAATTATGCTAGATCAAGTTGATAGCATTAGGTTACACTAGATTAGATGCTTAGTTGAGGCTGACTATTCATGTGCACGCTATGCTCATGCCCACAGTGATCACACAGACCGAACAGCCCTACCACACAGAGATTCATTAAAAGACACTGTAATGCCCACCCACAGGAAATAACAGTACAAATAATTCAGATCCTGCGTTCAGATTCTCTGTGATATGATTCAAAGCCAAATGAAGTCCATACAGTCTCTTTATTTAGCTCAACAAGCTCTAAAGACTATAATGCAACATAAAAACGTACTAGGACATCATGTATTTAAGATATAGTTCTGACTGCAATTTTAGGAAAAGTGCCACTATCAACTGTTTTTTAAATCTGGCGATCAGCTACCGATAATTTTCCTAGCATTCAGTTAACCATGCAACCACTTAGTATTTGTAGTTCTTCCCAAAATACTAACCAGATATACAATTAATCTTCAAATGCTGCTCTAATGCCACTCCTGAGGACTGAAGGGTCGCCTGTATATGACTTAAAAGGGATGAGACAACAGACTCCTCTTCTGCGTTCTTGTTCTCTCTTCTGTTCAGCTGCATCTGATACCAAACCACCTTCTTATACAAAAATTGCCATAGTACAATCAACCTGTAGTTCAATAATATTATGCAAGACATCAAAAGTTAACAGTTACTTAGATTGATTTCCTAATTTCTTAAGCACTGCATTAGAATAATAGAATTGTCATGCTTGAAAAAGACCTTTACAATCATCAAGTCCAATCACTATCTAATTCCCAGGCCCACTTCTAAACCATGTTCCTGAAAAATTTATCTAGATGGCTTTTAGATACATCCAAGGATGGTGATTCAACCACTTCCCTGCACAGCCTGTTCCAGTCTTTGATAACCCTTTCGAGGTAGAAGTTTTTCCTAATGTCTAACCTAAACCACCCCTGGCACAATTTAGGCCCATCTGGTCCTATCGCTTGTTACTTGGGAGTAACAACACTTGGCCAACATTCACCCCTCTACAACCTCCTTTCAGGTAGTCGTAGTGAGCGACAAGGTCTCCCTTCAGCCTTCTTTTCTCCAGGCTAAACAGCCTCAGTTCCCTGAGCTGCTCCTCCTAAAAATTGTTCTCAATACTCTTCCTCAGCTTCGATGCCCTTCTCTGGATGCACTCCAGCACCTCAATATCCTTCTTGCAGTCAGGGACCCAAAACTGAACACAGGATTTTGAGCTGCGATGTCACCAGTGCCAAGTACAAGGGCACAGTCAACTCCCTGCTCCTCCTGACCACAGGATGCTGTGGACCTTCTTGGCCACCTGGGCACACTGCTGGCTCACGTTCAGCCGGCTGTCCATCAACACCCCCAGGTCCCTCCCTGCTGAGCAGCTCTCCAGTCACTCCTCCCCAAGTCTGCTGGGAGTTGTTGGGACCCAGGTGCAGGACTCAGCCCTTGGCCTTGCTGAATCTCCTACAGTGGCCTCGGCCCATCAAGCCTCTCTGGCCAGGTCACCCTGAAGAGCCTGTCTACCCGCAAGCACCTAACTTGATGTCATCTGCAAACTTACTGGGGGTGTACTGAATCAAGATCACTGATAGCAACATTAAACAGGAGTAGACCAACACCATTATGTATAAGAAAACCAAATTATATTTTATGTTAACAACTACCTACTTGACTTTAATGAGGGGAAAACATAAAACACCTTCTGCCTTGTTTTTTGTGTTTTGACCAAAGATGGATGCTTTTGAACTGGCATAAATGCAGTGATTTACTACAAACACCAGAACAGACACAAATCAAATCCCTTGCTACCTACACAATGAGGGAATGAAATAGCCTAAAAAAACCCCTCAAAGCAGGTATCAGCATCTTCATAAACAAGATTGATGAAATGTACAATGAAAGCATTACACAGAAAAGCAACAAGGCAACAAAAGACCTCACAATGTGGTTTTAGGGCTGGCAAGTCCCTGCTGTCCAGCACAATACTATCGGATGTACCAGTTCAGATTATGTAATAAGCTTGTCAATATGAACAAATACACATTGTGCAGGACTTGAAAAAACTTGCACAGAACTCCAATACATCTGTATCATTTTCTCTAGTAGTACTGTTTCCACTACTGATACATACAGAGTCCACCATATGCACAGTGCTCTGTACCAGAAGCATACTTAACCAAAAACATGGATTATCTTCTTAGAGACAATCGACACTTGCCTACCAACTTTGCAATGCATACAGTGTTATATTTAAAGCTTATGAGGAAATATATTTTTTAATTACTTTTTAAAAAATTTTTTAATTACTGTACAACCAAAAAATAAAACTGTTGTTCCAATATATTGAACCACAGATTCACTTAGAAATGGACCTTTAAGGTTGGGTCCAGCTGTTAACCTAATACTGCCAAGTCCACCAATAAATCATGTCCTTAAGCACTGTCTTTTAAATACCTCCAGGGATGGTGACTCCAGCACTTCTCCTGGCAGCCTGTTCCAGTGCTTGACAACCCTTTCTGTGAAGAAATTTTCCCTAATATCCAATCTAAACATTCCCTGGTGCAACTTGAGCCCATTTCTTCTGCTACTGTTTGTTACCCAGGAAAAGGGACCAACTCCCATCTCACTACAACCTCCTTTCAGGTAGCTGTAGAGAGCGGTAAGGTCTCCCCTCAGCCTCTTTTTCTCCAGGCTAAACCACCCCAGTTCTCCCAGCATCTCCTCTTAAGATTTGTGCTCCAGACCCTTCACCAGCTTCACTGCCCTTCTCAGCACATGCTCTAGCATCTGCAAACTTACTAAGGGTGCACTTAATCCCCCCATCTAGACAAAGACACTAAACAAGACTGGACCCAATACTGAGTCCCAGGGAACACCACTTGTGACCAACCACTAACTGGATTTAACTCCATTCACCACCACTTTTTTGGCCTGGCTATCCAGCCAGTTCTTCACCCAGCAAATGGCATGCCCAAGTCATAACGAATTTTTCCGGAAGGCTGTGGGAAACACTGCCAAAAGGCTTTACTGAAGTCCAAGCAGACAACAACCTCAGCCTCTCCTTCATCCACAAAGCAGGTCACCTGGTCATAGAAGGAGATCATAGAATCATAGAACAATTTAGGCCGGAAAAGACCCTTGGGATCATCAAGTCCAACCATTAACCCTACACTACAGGTTCACCCCTAAACCATATCACCCAACACCACATCTAAGCGACACTTGAACACATCCAGGGATGGCGACTCAACCACCTCCCTAGGCAGTCTGTTCCAGTGTCTGACCACTCTTCCCGTGAAGAATTTCTTCCTAATGTCCAGCCTCAACTTGCCCTTTTGCAACCTGAAATCATTCCCTTGATTCTGTACCTAATTACCTGTGATGAGGCTAGTTAAACAGGAACTACCTTTCATAAGCACATGCTGACTGGACCCAATCACCCAGTTGCCCCTTATACTTTTCTTCTCCATGCAAAGATCATTCATACCTTTTTTCTGTTTTTGCATCATGGTTTACTGTTCGTGGAGGCTCTCTAAGCTGAGATATCATTGAGCTGAATTGCTGAGTAGTACCCTCACCAAGAACTAGGAAAATAGGCACAGTGAGGGAGTCAAGTTCCACAAGACTATTATCATGAGATGTTAAAAAACTCTCATACTGTAGTACACACACACTACTTAGAGTATGAGAAACCATTTTCAAAAGACAGAAGCATGCCAAAAGGTGTTTTGAGAACAACTGATCTTGCTGCTGTATAAGCATCAGTTTTAAAGTCTGTAATGTCAGTTTTGCCACATGTCCAGTCAGACCGGCTCTTGAATGCCAGTATAAGACAGTTAAACACTGCTGAAAATATTCTAGGACACATTGCATCCAGTGAGTACTCTTCACAGACTTGTTTAAAGATGCATCTCCATTTAGCAAAGAACATTTCACAAACTGAAGAATGCTTAAAAAATGGATAATGCAATTCACTGTGTAATTCAGCAAAGTATCTTTCTCTTCCACATTTTTTGAAATACCTATCTGCCATGCAGCAAGGAGGTTTTTCCAAATGGAACAAAGTTCCACTGACAACTTATCTCTCTCTTCAGCGTTGTCTTTTGCGTGGATAGTATCAAACATTGATGCAAATTCTAAGTGGCCTTCATCAGCTTTATCAACAAATGAATGGATTCTTTGGCTGTAGAAGCTGGAAGGACTCTTGAAAAACTGCTTTTCCTCATCTGATTCTTCATAATCCTAAACGAGAGAAAAAGAAATGGTCAGTTTAATTCAAGTCTACTGAGAGAGAAAGCATAGTCTGCAAGAAAACTCCATTTAGTCAGTCTCACAAATGAAATCTTTATGTCTAAGTAACTTGCTTAATTGAGGATTAAGCAAGTTAATTAAGCAGAGAGCGAGTTAAGCAGAAGTGTTGTTCAACGTTGGAACAGGCTGCCCAAGGAAGTGGTGGAGTCACCATCCCTAGATGTATTTAAAACAGGTGCAGTTGAGGTGCTCAGGAACACGGGTTTTGTGGTGGAGCTAGGTTAACAGTTGGACTTGATGATCTTAAAGATCTTTTTAAATCTAAGTGATTCTATGGTTCTATGATTGCTACCAAGTTTAATCTACAGCAGTTTCATCTAGATTTCAAATAATGTGGCTGTTTGGAACAGTTATGCAGAAGGAAATTAAATTACTCAACAACAAAAAATACGCCGTAAACACAGTAGCTGTGTTTACAGCACCAAAAAGGGAAAAGTCTGTCTTTTTCTAAGCCCCGACCACGAGGAAGAGTTTCTGACATATCTGTAAGGTATCTGTAAGATAAAAAAAGCCACTCAGCAAAAGTTCAAAGAACAAATCAAAAGCCATAAAACAGAGTTGTAATAGGCTGCACAGTAACTTCGATCACAGAACCGTTCTTCCAAAAGATATGTATGAATTTTTGAAATGATGGAAGAACCCTCTAAAACTGAGGATAAATATTTACTAAGTACAGTAATAATGTTCTTTGTGCTGAAAAACTCTACAGCCCCAGTATATTTAGTAGTGTAATATTCCATTTTATAATAAAGCAAAGTTGAAGTCTTAAACGACAAGGAACTGATGCATATGTACGTTAGTATGTATTCTTCACAAAGTTAATGTACTGCTAAAAAATGTTTGAAAATAAAAATCAAGTATCAGTTGGAAAAAATAACCATATTCCCCACACCTATAAAGAAAATGAGAATTTAACCAATATTGAACTACTTTAAATATACCTATTAAGAGCAAATATACCTACATCATTTGAAAAAAGCAATCTTAGAATATCTTAAAATCAAATAATTTGCATGATTGTAAGTGGAAAAGTGCTATTAAATACCAGTAAGTCCACGGTCTTCTCACTCATTTCTGTTGTGTCCTCCTCCAGGAATTTCGGAATGGTGGAAAAGACAGGACTTTGGGTTTGAGCATGTTTTAGAAGACTAGCTTTTAAAGACAACAGTGATTGTAAGCAGAGAGGTCTGCCTTTACACTAAAAGAAATAACAATAAAGCAAAACATATTATCAGCCTCTAGCAAGAACCAGATGCTTTCTAAACAAAACATGGAAATTGTCCCCTTCTGTGAAAAGCTTCAGTTTAAATGTCCCAGGCAGAATGGGAGCGTAGGTCATCAGGCATACATTGCAAGCAAACAATCATCTGACCATGCTTCAGGAATGGAGAATCTCCTCAGCATGTCAACTTTGTTTCACGTCTAAAAACTCTGCTTTCTTGATCTCCGATACGATCCTACAGCTTGCCAATATGTAAACCTGTATTCTTACTAGTAACATACCTCTCTAAATCCTTGCCTAGTCTTCTAGCTTATGCGTGAATACCATCATTACTCACATATCCAAATAAACAAAACACAAACTGAACTGGAAGAGACATATTCCAAATGCAAAAATTCTGAACTCAGTATCTTTTACATCTTAGGTTATTGGCAACAGTTGCAGGCTCTCTGCCTTCAAAGGTTTTCTTTCTCCCAGACTTACCTCAGTTTAGAAACAACAGAAAAATAAACAAAAATGTTTTAAGCAAGCTTTAACTGACAACCTCAGTTGAGGATTTAGTGGACACACGCACACAACATCACCGGGACTGTTGCTGACTGCTCTAAACCAGTAGCAACCAAGATGGAGAAGTTTTACAGAATCCTTTCTGCATGACTCAAAGCACGATTTGGTAAGAGTACCATAATACCTGTCAAGGCTCTGAACCAACTCTGTAGATAAAGAAATCCCAACTTCTTTTACAGTTTCAAAATCGATGTAGTGACAGTTAAGACTTTACTATATTTTATGGAAACATCACTCAGACATCAAAGGAATAAAATTTCTTAAAAAGTCCATTCATCGTTTTCCAGATCAATACTATTTCCAAAACTTCATTACTCAAAGCAATTTGTACAAATATCAAACTTTAAGTACCTCGGTTTAAAATCTCATATTTTTATACACATGAAGTTTTTAATTAAAAGCATACAAATTAATTAATAACCGTACCTTGGAGTTCAACAAATTCTGACGGGTATTTTCAAGCCGTTGAGTTGAATCGAGCAAAAGAGATCTTATAAATCCTGATGGTGAAAAGTTGCTAGGAAATCTAAGCACTGTTATCATGTATCCATCAGAGACAATGAGGTAGGGTAATCTTGAATGTGAAGCAACAGAGAATCTCTGTCTCATAAGGTCACTTTCAGAAGCTGAAGAACCAAGAGACTGACTAGAGTCTTGACAAAACGAGTGCTGCTGTCTAAAGCAAAGATAAATCAAAAATAAGAAGCAACAATAATATATAACAATCATTTACAGAACAGAGAAGGAACAACTTACGAACATGTAATACCACTGTCCTTGTTTCAGCTAAACTGAACCAATTCTGTTCAGTGATTTTACCTTCCAGTTTAGTCTCTTCTAAGAGGCTGCACTTTCTGCAGTCAGCAGCATGTTTTGGCAGACAGTGTGTGCTACTGGCAGTGATAACATCTGATGTTCACAGTCACTGCCTGGGACTGGGATGCAGACAGGCTCTGGCTGATACTTATTCCTACAGTGACCAAGGCCACTGCTGGCTCTTGTGTGCCACGCTGGGGGTGCCGGGTAGTGAGAGGGGTCACAAGGAAGTAAAAGGTTGAACCTCCGGGGAGGAACAGACAGGACAGGTGACCAACAAGACACATTCCATATACACTGTACTCAGTATAAAGCTGAGGGATCATGGTGGGGTTGAGTCCTCTTGCTCTAATGGCCAGCATCCAAGGAGGACTCCATCCGATCTTCTGCCCTCAATCCTGAGTTCCTGAACCCAGCTCCTGTGTCCATCTCCCCGCTGATGCTGAGCCTGGGGCTTCCCTGGTGCCACCTGCTCTGCAGTGTCAGTAGGGATTGCTATCCGGGCAGGTGAGGTGAGTTTGGTATCAGTTTTGTATATATTTCATTATTGGCATTATTTCCTTATCAGTACTATTATTGTTTATTTAAGCTGGTTTACTTTTCCAATCTGTAAGTCTCTTTTGTTGCATTCCGCTTCCCTTCCCGTTTTGGAAGGACGAAGGATTAATATATAACATATGTGAGAGTTTAGTAGCTAGCCAAGCCCTAACCTGTGACAATCACTCACACTGCTGTTCCAGTAGGTCCACTCAGAATTCTAAGGAAGTATCTAACTTTTTTCAGGAAGAGTACTCAGGTTAACAAAATTTATGCTTGCAAGGTGCTGGCATTTTGATGCAATTGCTACTTTTCTAATTTAAAGGAAAAAACACAGCTATTATTTCATTAATAAGCACTATATGTGTTTTTTCAAAATTTATCTTTAAATTTCTGTATCACACTTTCTTATCTAACTCTTACTGTGTATGACAAGTGCTTGAAGATTAAAGTCTAACTAGCTTCTAAGAGTCCTGTACGAAAACAAAAACATCCCTGAAGATCTGAATCTTAGTATTTCAGAATCAGTTCAGACATTCAACATTCAGAAGTACTTTAAATCAATACACAAGTCTTCTCTTACAAAAGAGGTCATACAAAGCTTTTTCTAATAAAGAAATCACTCCTTACTGAGTTCTAGAAAGCTGTACTGTGCATGTATTGTAATATTAGTCCCATAATTCTAATGTGTAAAATTACTGTTTGGGTTCTTTTTAAATTTCTTAATAGTCCACAAGTAAGTAGATTATTCGAAAAAGTAGCTGAACACATTCAATAAACATCCGTATTTAAGGTATTTAAATATATTTTAGTATCTGATTTTTCAACCAGACAGTTTAAAAAGGCATTATGCTGCTTTGAATGACGCTTTTATTTTAATTTGTTTCCTCTAGTTATTCAGACTGTGCTACTTTTTGTCATTTTCAATTCGTGGTAAAAAGTATTATAAAAATCATTCTATTTCCCCAGGCAACCACTACCGTAATTTCAAAATTCAGATCTAGAGGACCCCAAAAAACATTTAACTTGCTCTTGTCCACACAAATACATTTTTTACAATATCTGATATGGAAATGAGATATAAAGTTCTACAGGTAAAATTAAAGTGAGCAGAGAAATATTACTGGATAAAATAAATCTGCACTTTTACTCTTCTGTAAGTTTTATTTCTCCTTATACTATAAAAACACATTACTTTAAATTGCTACTAAATTCAAACCATTTTAAGAAAACAAATCACTTAATATATATTTACATTGCCACAATGCCAATTTTCATCACGACAAACCCATTATCAGAAGTAGAACTATGAATGAAAAACAGACATTGAGAGGATACATGAAAAGCAAAAGAGTGAATTTGAAAGACAAAGTTTATGCAAAAATTGTTAGAAAGTATATTAGAAAGTATTATACCTTAATATGACAAAAATATGTAAACATTTTCAAAACATTTTACCTGTATGTTATTAGTGGATGAAATGGAATAAACTCTGCCGGTCCAAATTCCACAGAGCAACCAGAAGTAATCAAGGTCAGCAATTCACCCCGACATGTCAGTAAAATCAAAGATCCACGTTTTAACATGCAGGCCAAGAAAAGGCTATCAGGGGTCCAACTCATATCGCCAATCCAGTAAGACCTAAATTGGACAGCAAAAAAGATTATTCTCTGTCAAATTTCTGTGTCAAATGGTTCGGATAGTTAAAAAAAAACCTAACAAACAAAACAAACAAAAACCCCAATACAAACCCAAGAATCTACAACAGCAACAGAAATAACATCAATTACTGACCTGATAAACTTGGATGGGACTGTGCTATTCCTGCTACTACAACCCTTAAGGTTACCCGAAACAGTTACAAAATTCAGCGTGTTTAAAAACAAAACCTGAGTTGCCTAGAAAAAAAATGTAAAGATAAAGTTTGTATCAAAATGCCATTACTGTAAAAAACAATTTCTATTAGCAAGTTATGCATTGAATTTCAAGTACTTATATTATTATTATTGTACAGCGTGACACTGCACTTCAATAAATATAACTATTTATTTATTAATTTTAATACCTATTTCTACATCTGAAAAATAATTAAAGATTATTATATAATAGATACATAATTAGATATTCTTTTTAACAGAACCATCTCTAAAACCCTCAAAATAAAATAAGATCACCCATTTCTAGTCTTGTTGGTGAATAACAATGGGAGCTTTGAAGGACTACATCATCGCATCCCAGTATACTACGTAAGTTGGTCCACATTCCCCGTCATAATTAGCACTAAAAACAATACTAAGATTTGGCCTCCGAGTTGTTAGAATAAGTAACATTATGAAGTGAGAATATAACCTCCAACACATGTTGGAGAGCGTGACTGAGAATTACCCAGACTCTCTGCAGATACAAAATAATTTTTTTACTTTTGTATTTCTTGGAGATTAAAAATGACTGAAGGACTTACATGGATTTCTTTACTGAACAACAGCATTCAAGGAATTACAGGTTATGGCAGAATTTTTTAGCTATGGATATAAATCTGAATATAATCACATTTGTCAATGAGAATGCTGAAAAAAAAATCACTCCTAAAAATGTGTTATTAAATATTTGCTACCATTTAATTCAAACTGAACTGTCAGCTCACATTATATATTGTCTATCATTCATACCTTTGGATCAGTTTGATTAACAGCTACTGCAAGCAGAAGTCCATCTCTCGCAAATGCACATAGCAAAGCTCCTCTTGACTTTACAGACACACACTGAGGAACCAAACTATCAAGAGAACAAGTCTGCTGTATCCAGTGGATCTCATATGGCAAAGAACTGAATACCAGAGAAGACAACAAAACCAAGAGGTTTCTCAGTTATGCATGGAATGATTCATAAATAAAAAAATTAAAAGAAACCACGCAAGACAACACTGTAAGTATGAATGACTAAAAAAAAAAAAAATCACCTATTTATCTTTAAAAACCTTACAAATGAAAAATATTTGTATTCACACAAGCTGGAAAAACTATGTCTGAGCACTGAAAATTGTTTTTATGGGACAAGAATTTGGGCTATGTGAATAGCACATGCAAATAAATACAGATGCATGCCATATAATCAAGGCACTTGGAACAGCTTCCTCAGACTGTGTAATGCCATCCAATGCAAGAATACGCATATTTTGAACATGGAAATCAACAGTATGCTGCTCTGAACAAAGAAGCTGTGGATGCCCCATCATCGCAAATGTTCAAAGTCAGTCTGGATGGGGCTTCCAGTGACCTGATCTAGTGAAAGTTGTTCCTGCCCACGGCAGGGGGGTTGGACTAGACAATCTTTAAAGGTCTCTCCCAACCCAAACCACTCTGAAATCTAAAAAACACTGAAAACTTGACAGAAAACACAAGATATATTTGGAAGCATACCACCTAACAGAGAAAAGACAAAGCATTAACATAAAAAAAAGAATTAAACAATACTAAGCAATGAAATTGAGCAATAGCCAGCATAAATAAATTAAAAGCTACATGGCTGAAAAGCGTCATTACAAATTTGTGCTGCAAGTACTATGGTGTGTATACATATATATATATATACACACTTCAGCACTCGGAATGCTATGCTCCATTCCATTTTTTTTGTACTGCCACAAAGGCATTATCATGCTGTAGGCAAACTCCGTGATGCTGCTAAGTGGGGCAAGTTAGTATTTGATACTACCAAGTTAGTATCAAAACGGCATCATTTAACAAAAGCAGCTGCACCACGTGAAGCGTAGGGCAAAATTTTAACAAGCTACTCAAGTTATACTCTCAGAGGACACACCCATTTAAACTCGTACACACATCTCATTCATGAAGAGGAAAGGATTCAGGATTATTATCCAACTTCAGTTTTAGGTGATTGCATAACTATTTCAGTACATGCCCACACAAAGAAACACACGCACATAGTCTTATAGAGTCTATGCATAAAGAATGAAAAGGGGAGAAGAAAACAAATAAAATACACAAGCATGCATAATAAAGAAGAGAAAGAGGTATTCAGGACATCCACAGCTTCACAGTATGCCTTACTAATGTAGGAAAAACAAGAAGAGGTAATTCCATTAGCATGATGGAAAAAACCCTGACACTAACATACGTGTGTGCAGGTCTATGTATGTACACATAGCCACCCACATACAGATAAATGCACTCAAGTTTTATTTAGGTTTAAGTTAATAATGACACAGGATACATATATAAGTGCTGTTACACTTAAATACTCCAAAATGTAATGGGACATATATTGATCATATATGCATATATTGCCCATACATGCATATATATGGTAAAACACATCTCATAGAATGTCAGGGGTTGGAAGGGACCTTAAAGGATCATCTAGCCCAGCCCCCCTGCCAGAGCAGGATCACCTACAGTAGGTCACACAGGAACGTGTCCAGGTGGGTTTTGAATGTCTCCAGAGGAGGAGACTCCACAACCTCCCTGGGCAGCCTGTGCCAGGGCTCTGGCACCCCCACAGGGAAAAAGCTTTTTTCTAGTATTTTTGTGGAACCTCCTGTGTTCCAGTTTGAACCGTTTGCCCCTTGTCCTGTCATTGGATGTCGCTGAGAAGAGCCTGGCTCCATCCTCCTGACACTCCCCCTTGACATATTTATAAACATTAATGAAGTCACCCCTCAGCCTCCTCTTCTCCAAGCTAAAGAGACCCAGCTCCTTCAGCCTTTCCTCATCAGGGAGATGTTCCACTCCCTTCAGCATCTTTGTGGCTCTGCGCTGGACTCTCTCCAGCAGTTCCCTGTCCCTTCTGAGCTGAGGGTCCCAGAACAGGACACAATATTCCAGATGTGGCCTCACCAGGGCAGAGGAGAGGGGCAGAAGGACCTCTCTCGACCTACTGGCCACCTCCCTTCTAATACACCCCAGGATGCCATTGGCCTTCTTGGCCACAAGGGCACATTGCTGGCTCATGGGCATCCTGCTGCCCACTAGAACCCCCAGGTCCCTTTCCCCTACGCTGCTCTCCAGCAGGTCAGATCCCATCCTATAACTCGTACGTGGGGTTGTTCTTTCCCCAGTGCAAAACTCTACACTTGCCCTTGTTGAATTTCTTAAGATTTCTCCCCACTCAACTCTCCAGCCTGTCCAGGTCTCTCTGAATGGCAGCACAGCCTTCTGGTGTGTCAGCCCCTCCTCCCAGTTTTGTGTCATCAGCGAACTTGCTGGCAGTGCTCTCTATTCCCTCATCCAGCACTGGCCCCAGGACTGACCCCTGAGGGACCCCACTAGACACAGGCCTCCAACTGGACTCTGCCCCACTGACCACAACTCTCTGACTTTTTCCTTGAACCAGTTCACAATCCACCTCACTACCCAATCATCCAAACCACACTTCCTCGGTTTAGCTATGAAGATGCTGTGGGAGACAGCATTCAAATGCTTTACTGAAATCCACAAAAACTGCATCCACTGCACTGCCATCATCCATCCAGGTGGTTATGTCCTCATAAAAGGCTCTCAGGTTGGTCAAATATGACTTCCCCTTGGTAAAACCACGTTGACTGCTCCTAAACACTCTCTTATCCTTGACAAGCCCAAAGACAGTGCTGAGGATAAGTTGTTCCATCACCTTACCAGGGATGGAGGTGAGGCTGGTGAGGCAAGGTGACCGGTCTGTAGTTAGCCGGGTCCTCTTTCCTGTCCTTTTTGAAGACCAGAGTGACATTTGCTTTCCTTCAGTCCTCAGGCACCTCTCCTGTTGCCCACAACTTACCAAAGATGATGGAGTGTGGCCTAGCAACGACTTCCACCAGCTCCCTCAGCATCCACAGATGCATCCCATCAGGGCCCACAGATTTGTAGATGTTCACATTGCCTAACTGATCCCTAACCCAGTCCTCATCAACCAAGGCAAACTCCTCCTTTACCCTGACTTTCTCTGGGGCTCCTGAGGACAGTCTCCTGCTGTACAGACAGACACAAACAAGGCATTCAGTAACTCTGCCTTCTATGTATCCTCTGTCTCCAGGGAACCCACCTCATTCAGCAGTGGGCCTACGTTGCCTCTAATGTTAGTTTTGTCTGCAATGTATTTGAAGAAGCCCTTTCTGTTGTCCTTGACCTCCCTTGCAAGGTGTAATTCCATAGAGGCCTTAGCTTTCCTAATTGCCTCCCCACATCCTCTGACAACAGTCTTCTACTCCACCCAAGTGGCCAGCCCCTCCTTCCACGATTTATAGACTCTGTTCCTTCACGTGAGTTTGGCCAGCAGTTCTCTGTTTAACCATGTGGGTCTCCTGGCTCTCCTTCTTGATTTCCTACCTGTTCGGATGCACTGACCTTGAGCCTGGAAGAGAGGTCCTTGAATATTAACCAACTATCTTGGGTCCCTTTACCTTCTAGTATCCTGTCCCATGGGATTTCCCCTAGAAATTGCTTGAAAAGACCAAAGTTAGCCCTGCTGAAGTCCAGGGTTGCGATCCTGCTTGGTATTTTGTTTCTACTGCACCAGATCCTGAACTCCAAGATCTCATGGTTGCTGCAGCCAAGACTGCCCTCGACCTTCACCGCTTCAATGAGACCCTCCTTGTTCATGAGCACAAGATCCAGCAGCACTCCTCACCTGGTCAGCTCATCCACTATTTGCATCAAGAAGTTATCACTGATGCACTGCAAGAACATCCTGGACTGTGGATGACCGGCTGGGTAGGCCTTCAGCAAATATCTGGGCCCCCACGAGAACCAGGCCTGTGATTGTGAGGCTGCTGTCAGCTGCCTGTAGAAGGCCTCATCAACTTCCTCCTCCTGATCAGGTGGCCTCCAATAGACACCCACCACAGCATCACCCATGCTAACCTGCCCCTTCATTCTCACCCACAAACTCTTAGCTCACTCATCCTTCCCAGGACAGAACTCAACACATTCCAGTTGCTCTCTCACGTAAAGAGCAACTCCACTTCCTTGCCTTGTTGGCTTGTCTTTCCTGACAAAGACAGAGCAACCCATGACCACGTTGCAGTCATGTCCCACTATGTCTCTGTAATTGTCATCAGATCATAACCCCTTGACCGCACACGATTTCTAACTCCTCCTGTTTGTTGCCCATGCTGTGGGCATTTGTGTAGAGGCACTTCAGCCAGACTGTTGGCCATGTCACCTTCTTGATGGAACACCCCGTAATTCTCTTGAGGTGTTCCACGGATGTTTCCCCGCTGGCTTCTACTACCTCAGGACCCCCTGGTTCATCTCCGTAAGACTTCAATTGCAGTGCTGCGTCCCCAGCTTGCCTCAGAGTAACTGGTTGAAGGCCTTCAGTAGCACTCTGTCCCTCTGCTCCTGGTGTGTCAGCCACAGCCTGTCACTCATGAGCCTGATGTTGTTATCCCCCTCCCCCTTTGTAAGCAGTTTAAATCCCTGTCAATCAGCCCTGAAATCTCTCTTTACTCTTTGGGAAAGGTGACTCCCATTTGAGGTAGCAAGCCTGGTGCTGTGTAGGCCACCCCATTGCCAAAGAACCCAAAGCTGTGCCAGTGACACCAGCCACAGAGCCATGTATTAACAGATTGGATTCACCCGAATCTCCCAGTGTCACTACCCACAGATGAAAGAGATGAGAGATGAAAATACAACCCGTGCCCCAGGTTATGCAAACATAAGCAGCTACTTACAGCATAGGCTAACTAGGTATCAATGTCAATGCGTTCAACTGCAACTCTGAACCCCAACTATAAAGCCCTTCATAATAAGAATCTTCCTATTAAACTACCATAACTTCAGGTATCTTTGAACTTACCTAACATATTTAAAGCTATTTTCATGCCACTGAAGAATCAAAAATGTGAGCACCAAAGACTCCCCAGAGTAGAACACAAAAGAACATAAACAGCAATCACCCAGTATCTGCAGAGAAAAAAAACAAACACAATCAAAACCAGAACAAACCCCAAAACCTGATTACACACAGTTTTTGCTTTAGTTACTTATGTATTTACATCAATAGGTAGTCAAATTGAGATTAAGTAATAATGTTGTCATTCATAAATGTAAAGGCTGGCAAGAACATTACTGATTACTTTGATCTGATCTAGTATTGCTGTTCTTACGTTGTCATTAGATCTAAAGATGAACCAAACTATTAAGGCTACACACAATGTCAAAGATGAAGACATACCTCTCTCAAAACTCACTGTAGCTTCTACAGCTCTGATTTATTTAAGAGATCAAATGACTGCTTTAGGGTTAATTTTTTACCTCATTCTGTATGAAAGCAGCATGCACTCCGATTTCTTTTTCTTCAGTAGAAGGCAACATAACTGACTCATCAGGCAAAATTTGAGTCCAACGCCCAGAAGAATTTTTATAAGAGGATGTATTTTCATGTTCTGTGGTCTCCCACAAAAAGACACATGCTGTAGGAGTAGTTAATAGTGCCTTTCTGCCATCTCCAGATACATACAAGTACAATCTCATTAAACACTCTGGGGGAAAAAAAAAAACAAACTAACACATCAATGTGCTAGAATAATTTCTGCTTTTGTTAGAGTAAGATTTAAAAAGAAAAGAGAAAGGAAATTTCTTCTCTTCCACCTTAAATATTAGGGTTTACATCAGACGTATGTCTGCTCTAAGGTACAGGTAACCTAGTAACGAATGTTTTTCTATACTTTAAAAATATCCATTAAAAAATAAAATCCTTATCGCATTTAGAAATTAATTACTATTTACAGGAGATTACTCAATGCAAAAAACTGTACTATTCAAGTGACAAAGAGGACATTTGTCAAAGATTAGCTAGCACACAAATCACATAAATGCAAAACAAGATGAGAATACAGCTTTTACATGGGCAGCAACATTTAACAACGTGAAAACCACTTTCACACTATTCCATTTTTCAAAGACTAATAGAAAAAAATCCTACCTCCTGCTGCTGCAACTACTTTCCTAGATTCATCAATTGCTGGCACAATTTTCAAGCAGTCCTGATCTTTATTCCAAAGAAACAGCTCTCCTGTTGCAAGTATTCCTGCCAACCAAGCACCTGTGTTCATCAGGGAAGAGATATTTTGAAGGAACAATCATGAAGTACTTGAAGTTACTTCCCTTCCATCTTAGCCACAGTTCTAAATCTGAAAGTCAACTGGCACATCCTTCAGATATTCTACCTTTCTGAACTGTTACAACTACAAAGGAAATAACATGAGTTTATAATACATAAAATACTGTACTTAACCATTTCTTGATGTTGACAAAACAACTACATTTTTCAACAACGACTGCAGCTGAGGAATCTTCTTCTTTGTCTTCCCTGATGCCAGGTTAATTTCATTTATATGTTTATCATCTAGAAGAAAAATAGCCTCTTTTTCCTGTTGAAAGAAAAAAGAGCATTTAATTTTTTATAATGTTATTTCCTACATAAGCCTGAAAAACAATGCAGAGATAAAAACTGTCAAGGAAAACAGTTTTTTAAAAAAGAAAAGATGCTACAGCTGTAATTATCGTATTAACTTCATTCTTTGTCCTATTTACTTTACAGTACAATGTTATACCTAGCAACAACCTACATTCAAGATGAATTAGATTAACGAGTTTCAAATTATTAAACCAATTTTACAATTACTATTAAAATTTCCTTCAAGCTTCCTCAGCTGAACTACCTGCCATCAAATGACAACACAACAAATTAGACACTAGTTTTCTTGTCCTCTGGTGTTTTAATTTGGTGATATTTTTGCCAGCCATTTCTATAGAAGGTCTTGCCCTGAAATGGTTACCTAGTAAAACACAAATAAGGAAAGAATACTTCTCTCATTTTATCAGAAAAACTTAAGAAAACATGTCTGTCAACAGATGCACCACCAAATGGGAAAAAAAAAAAAGTTTCTGATTTCCAACAACGTACTGCAAAAACATTATGAAAAGCTAGAACCATCAAAGTAACAATATCATATAAGAGATGGGGCAGGGGGAGAAAGAAAAAAGACTCCCCATTGTTTAACTAAGAAATTTTGAATCTCCACCCTCAAATCAGTAAGACGGAAAAACTTCAATAACTTTTAAGTGAGGTACATTCAGATCACTCTCAGAGTTTTTTTTTCGCCCTCCCCCCCCCCAAACAGTAGTGCAAAATACGATATAATTTAAAAAAACACTCTTTGCAGAACTGTATTATTTAAACAGAAGTTCATCACACTTACCTGGCCAATCCATGAGATGCGAGGCCAGGGTTTCTTTTGTCTGATACACGTACAGATTACAACATCTAGCTTAATCTCCATTCTTATTAAACCTCTGGGTAATCATTATAAAAAAAAAGCCAGCACTAGGTTTTCTTCATGCATCTGCAGAGAATTTGAAGGGTGAGGGGGGGAGAGAAGTAGTTTATTATTTTGGGGGCTGGACAGAAGATGGGCATCTAGACACAAACTCTCCATCATAGCAGATTCCTGCTAAACGCGAACACAACTG
>NW_009703132.1:10661-45754 GCF_000703405.1 Apaloderma vittatum | reverse complement strand
AAATGTGAGAATGATGTGAGGCTTCAGGAGGATGAAAATTGTCTGTGAGTCGAAGGCCAAACCAACCGTCAATCTGTTTCCTGACTTGTAGATCGTAGACAGTAGAAGAGGCTCGGGCAGTCCCATGGGGTGCCGGGGGGTAGTCTTTGTTTTCCCGAGGTGAGTCTGTCGTTTCACACCTTCAGTTCTACCTGAAATGTTACTGAGGGAGAAGGGACAACTGAGGATGTTGCTGCTGAGGAAGTATATGGCAGAGGGAGATGTAGTTTTCTGTTTGCTCCACAGCTGGTAGCAGTAAATACAGCCCTGAAATTCACTGGGGGAAAACCCTCATAATGTCATAAGGCTCCTTAACGCATTGGCACTAATGGTAGAGTTACACCGTTCTGTGTTTTGCACATAAATTCTGAACAAGGGTAGAAGACAATATACCTCATTTAGAGCTCTGTTTGCTGAGCACTTCATGCTTACATTTAAACTGGTTCCCAGAATGTAGGGCAATACATTAACAGTACTGAAGGTGGCTGTATTAAGCTGTTTGGATGAATTAAGAGGCAAGCTGACGCATTGCCTCAAAATATTTTGAAAAATTGCAAGTTTTAACTGTCCTTCACACAATTGTCCCTTGCCCATTTTGTAGCAATATGTCTTGCTATCCACAATCTCATTACAAGGGTCATTCAGGGAGTTCCAAGAGATGAACTGCTTTTAAACTTTTTCTCCAGCCCATTAGGCACAGGCTCTCTGTCTTTAGTGTGAAATGTGACTGTCTTTATGTCTTTTTTTTTTTCCTGAAAATACACACTTTTGTTAACACTGCCAGGAAAATTACAATGCCTGCTAATGTTCAAAACCTGTGTGATGGCATCATGAAGCCATGACTGAATATAGTATGTCGCTCAGTGCTTGCAATATGTCTTTTTCTTTGGGAAGGACTCTCTTCAAGAAAACTCAAATGATAAAGGGGAGCTGGTGGAGTTTATTACTCTGTTCTGTCAGAAGTTTCCTTTCCTCTGTCCTTCTGTGTGCAGGCAGATTTATTTTACTGTTGCTGGTGAAGATTCAGAATGGCACAAATGGGTTTTTCTTTCAAGCATGCAGACCTACCTTTTTTGCTTTGACAGGCCTATTCCGTGGAGATTGTGGAATGACACTAATGATTCTATCTGGTCTCTCTTTAAACTGCTCTCTCTTTTATCTCTGCAATTACTGAGGGAGCTGATCAGAGTCCTCTAGCTGCGGCTACAAAATTATTTCCATTCTAATTCCAGATTTTCCATTGCCTATTAATATTTTCATGATTCTCATTTTCCACAATGAAATAATCTCCCACCTTCAAGTAGATTCTCAGGCCATGTGATTGATTAAGGAAGGGTAGAAGATGGTTGAAAAAAGAGTCATCCAATAATTCACGAGAGTGCCTTTCTCTGCTTTTGATTCAGACTGTTTTAAGGGTTAGAGAAATCATCAACGTGCTGTATCTAATAAATTGTTAAGCTTAGTAGTAGGCATGCACTGATGATCAAGGTGGGATATATAGGAAAAACAGTTAACTGACAAGAACCATCTTTAAAAATAAACACATTAGTGATGTAGCTTCATCTAGCTTAGCTGCAATTTTTTCCATCTCTGAGGCTATTGTATCCATGTATAGTGGGAATCAGTTGTATCATAGTGCGGCATTATGCTCTGTTGCACCCTTGCACCCTGGGCAATAGGAAATTCCCTTTGAAGTTTAAATCCTTCCACTATAGCTATTGCCTATGGTTGCTGGACACCGTATATCATGTTCACATGATGAGGTTGGCATGGTCACTGACTTCCCAAGCTATTGCTCTGCAATCTGATTTTAATCCAGTTCCCCTACTAAGAAGGATTTGAAAAAATAATCAAATGCAAGAGCTACTAAAAGTCATTAGAAGACAAATTCCTTAAATTCCAGCACCCTTCTTTCTCACGTTTGGTAATTCCCTAAGTAGGAGATTACGTATATAAGAGGGAGTGAGAATAAATCCCTTATAAAAAACCCTAATAAGCAGAAGAAATTTGTTTCTCAGAGGCTTTGCACTATTACCAGTTAGGAGTTTTGTCTTTGTGCTTTTCTGGGAGAACAGTGTCTTCTTTCAGGCAGTTCTTCTTTTGACTGGCACTGATTTAAAGCTCTCAAATCTGTAGGCTATTGAGCTATCTTATTTATTTCAGAGGTGATAATATCCACTGCTGAAATACAGCGTACTCTGTCTTGTGGCTAATCTCATTCACTAGGACTCATCTGTATCTTCACGTTGCTGTGCTTCCCCAAAACCTCAGGGAGGTGGGTTTCTCTGCAGCTGAGTGTTCTCTGAGGGGAGAGATTTCATTTCAATATGGTATTTTTAGACATGCTCCTTAAAGAAGTGCTCACCTACTGATGCCTGATGAGTTTGACTGGAGTGGAACATACGGTCTCCCAGCAGCAGACATTAGGTTTCCCTGGCCTAAGAGCAACCCAAACTGCTATTCCCATAAATAAGCCCAAGTGCCAAGTCAAAATCTAACAGGGAGTTATCCCAGTTGATGCATTTAATTGAAAAAAAGCCTGTATTAGTCTAAATGTACCTTTCTGACTCAGTACTCTGCTTTTCTATACAGCTGTACATAAACACCCATTATCATTTTTTCCCTCCTATTTTGAACTACCAGTTTAATTTGTAGTTATCTTCTATAACAGATGACACTTCTGTAGCTCTTAAAACAGGTTTGATGCTTATATGCTAAGGTATTTTGCAAATTATTGAATTAAAGCACTTTTGTAGGTAGGAGTCAGATTTAGCAAACAAGTCATTAAAGTAACTTGAAACTGATGACGCATAGCAGCTTAATTGCTATGAGAGATTCTGCAAAGCTAGGCAGCAATTGGCCTCCAAAACAATCACATATTTTTCACTTAATTGCTTTATGGATCCAAGGGCAATTCTTTCCAGCAATAAAATGTTTATTGACTCTCAAATTCAGGTGCACATACGCATTTTTGGTGGCATTCTATTCATATAAGCAGAAAGTCAGGCAAGAGTGCTGCAGGCTGAGCTGTGGAGGATGGAAGTTCTGAAATAAAACCTTGCTTCCCTCCTAAATCTGACTGAAGGCAGACCATTTTTTAAATACTTGAAGTAGAAAGGAAATGAGGCCTTCTTTTTTGTTTGTTTTTTTTTAATTACACTGGGTTTTTTTGATAAAAGTATTTGTTTAATATTCCTTTGAACCAGCTTTGTAATAGCAATGATATTACAGTGAAGAAAAAAAATCAAATATAGAGTAGTATTGAAATGAGACATACAAATATTTTTATGTTGAACCCAGCCATTAGACAATATTTTGCAGACCAAAGTCCTTATATTTGCAGGATAATGAGGCCAAATTTATCTCTGTATCTTGATATTAAAAAAGAATAATAATTTAAAAAATCTCTGACAAATGATTGGTCAGCATCCTGAAACAGAAGCATGTATTTCTTTTTGTCAGAGTTTGATACTGAAAGCTAGGTTTTAGCTAGGAAGACATTCAACAGGATCTATTAGGCTTTCAGACATCAGGTAATTTATTTTAAATCTGATCCTAATTGTGTGTATTGGATGCCTAACATTGTGGATCTGCGCTCAGCTCCTTTTGGATTGTAATTCTCACTTCCTTTACTGTGGCTTCATAGAGAAACACCTGTGTCGTTTTGGTAAATTTTCACTTAATTTTCCTTCCTTTTATAAGTGGAATTTTATAATGTTCTCCAGATTTTTGCATCTTTAAACTTTCTCTTTGGTTTTATAACAGTAAGCCATTTAACTTCTGACATTTCTCTATCAGAGAAGACTTAATTCATAACACTGAGATAGTGCAGAAACATAATTAAAATTCCTCGTTTTAATTATTCTTGAAAACTGCTGTATCTTCTTTGCTCCAGAATCTTCCCAGGCATGTTCCTCCATAATCCTCATTACTCTCCAGATAAGCTTTTGTTACTAAAGCACATTTTAGAGTCGTATACATGTGGCTTCAGTTTCGTAACAATGAGTCTCATGAGTTGACAGCAGTCAGTAGGAGCTTTCCTATTCTGTTTAATGGCAAATGGATCCGGCTTATTATCTTTATCCTGTGATACGATATGTACTATTTCATCTATGCGACCAGCTCTTAAAATAACTGCACTTCCTCTTCTTAGAATAATGGCACCTCCTTCTTTGCATTTAATGATTAAACTTGAAAGCAAAACAGCTAAACCTGTGAATTCCTGGGCTTCGGTGTTGGAGGGCTTTAGCCTGCAGTTTATGGATGAGGATGATCTCTACATCTGGCTGTGCAGATAGTCTGATGGGGAAACTCCCAGCCAGCACTTTGCTGATGCAGGGATTTTTTTAGTGATTTAGGAGAGGTTGTGCTTCTTTCTATTTAATGCTACAGCAAGGCACACCATGCATCCAAAGGAATGTCTTTTGGGTGAGCTGGAAAGCCCATGTGCAGATCACTTTTTAGCATTTTGATTTATGCTCCTGTCATGAACCCAAACCTCTATAGGATGCAGAGCACGGAAGATTGCTTAGCCCTAGAACAACCTGAATTGGATAGATACATTTTCTGAGGATACAAAAAAAGAAGCCAATAAGCTTGAGTTTTCAAGATAACAAATACTACAAGAATTGTTGCAAGGCAAAATTACTAAGTAGGAATTAAAGTCCAGAAATGGTCACTTAAGTAAACAAGGATTTTTTCCTTACAAAGTCTAGATGAGAACAGCAGGCATTTATGAGTAAACCGAATCTGACCTAATTTCTATTATATTAAGCAACTATGATACCTCTTATACAAAGACTAATATTGAGTATTGAATTAAACATGTAATTTTATATTTTTAGATGGTTCTGAGATACAAACATGAAGCCATTTTTTCAGGAAACAGAATAGCTTTGACACTCATCTCTAATGGTAAAGCTCCCAGGATTTGAAGAATTCTGCTAAGAACTTCAAGGAAATCAGTATTTTGGTCTTTGTGTGTTACCGTTAGAGGTAGCTGAAAGCACAGGTGCTGTTTGAAGCCTGCAGTTAGACAGTCTTGGTGGTCTATTGGTATTTTGTTTTCTGTGAAAACTCTACCACCAAAATCCTATTATTTATAGATACTAAAACATAATAATTGAGAGGAGAAAACAGCCTTTACTCCTAATCCTGCCTTAGCCTAATTATTTGCCTACCTTGGTCTCTGGAGAAGCATGTACTGCTTTTTGGAGATTTGAGCTGGAATCAGTTTTTCAGAGGCTGCCTTTGCACCTGTTGCCTGAATGACTTCCCACTGAATTATAAAGATGTTGCTGTAGTATATCTGCCAGGAGATATAATTTTCTGCAGGACTTTCTGCCTGCTTGCTAGCTCTGTATGGTAATGTGTTTTGATAACTTGTCCAAAATCTATTGTTGATCGTAGTTTAGGGGCAACATGGAAAGCCTGGTTCATTCAAGAAGAGACGTAGTCCACTGCGAGGGGATTTTCATAAACATATTGTTTCAGGCTATATAAGCATCCCATCTTTCTTCCTCTGCCCCCCCCCCAATCTTTCCCCCAGCAACTGTTAAAATATACAAGCCAACAGCCTTACGTATCTGGACGTGTTCAAGGGAGCGAATCTCAGGATAAAAGGGGTAAAGGGATAAATGTTTCCATGGCAATACATTTAGAGTGCATGGATCAGAAGCAAAGACTGGTCTTATTGTTACTGTCACATCAAGTGCTGTCAAGTCACATTCAGTATTCTGCATAGTAATTGAAAAAGTCAATCCAAAGGAAAACTTCTTTCACGTGGCCAAGCTAATCAAAAGGTTGCTATTTAAGGCATCACTTATGAATGGTTGCGTCATGGACCTGTTTTTGGCTGCTCTTATTTAATAGCTAGAGGCTTTTTCAAGAATTCCTTGAAAGAAGAGACCAAAAAAAAAGTGTTTAAACACTGTCATCCTTGATTTTCTTATAAAATAAAAGGTTATTCTGTCACAGATTTTAGCAATGACTGCTCTGGAAACCTTCAGCATATTTCAATACTTAGAGTGAAGGGGGGGTCTTTTCTGTAGTTTAGCTAAAGTGGAAAAAAACCCAAATGAAGTGGAAAAGAATCTGTGACTAGTATGAGGGCTTTTGCTTGATTTATATTTACATGAAAAATATTATTCAGGGACAGTCCAGGAGCAATATTCTATCGCAGTGCCTTTTCTTTTCTAGTAGCTAGTATGGGATGCTTATGGTGATAATATAGGAACTGACAAGTGCAGAACTGTATTTTTTCCTACTTTACATTCTCACTCTGAAGTGCAGGAACTTCAGGAATTTATATATGCATTTTTAATAGCCCTTCCTGGACTTCCATTAATTTATCTGATCGGTTTCTGAGCTTACGTATTTCTTATGTAAATCCTTGCTCTCTAATTTATCCCATTATACTTCTAGCACCTTGTGGCACTGAATTCCACAATATAATTATGTCTTTTCTGAAAAAATTCACACCTGATTAATTCAGGAAAAAATCCTGACACAAAAGCAAGTGAGTATAAATTGTCATGAATATATTTAAGTTTAGAAATTAGAAGAACAGTCCTTGCAATTCCAGTCAGACTGTGAGGGGCTGTCAGAAGAAGGAACATGAGAAGTTTATCAGAACAATTATAAAACGTATTTGCAGGTAATTGAACTTAATGACCCAGGCTCTTTCCTACAATAAGTTCCCCTTTTTCTCTAACTTTTAAATCACTGATAACACATCTTTCTTGCTACAAAGCATGAAAAATAAGGGAGCACAGCTCCTGCCAACATTAATTACAGCTGTTACGAAGTCAAAAGACTGTTAGGAAAAAGGGTCTTAAAAAGCATTTGTAACTTGTAGAACAAGGACTGATCTATTGTTCCCATTAATAGCCTCATATTTTGGAATGCACATAAATCTTACAAGTTGTGGAGACCTATTATGTACAAAATGTCATTTTGGCACCCTGGAAAATTGCCAGTTGAGTTTTAGTACACTCCCTTCAGTCTTTAGCTGTGGACACCAGAACAGTGGCATAAATTACCTTAGGGCATTTTTATTTCCTCCCTCATCAGGATGACTCCTCTGCTGCATTTAGCCTTTCAATTGCCTAATTTGTAAACACTTTTCATGAACTCTGTAATTAATTGGCAGGCAAGACTACACACTGGCTGGAAGTAATTGAAGATTACTCTTAATTGTAAGAGCACACTTTTGGTGGATCGTTTAAAATACATATGCAGATTAGAGGGAAATATAAACAATAATTAACGCGTGAATGCAAACAGTGCGTTGCTTTGGAAGGTGTGTGTCAGAGTTCAGCAGCTCTTCCAAACCTCCGTGGTGCTCCCTGCAGGACTTTAGGCTGGGATACAGGGCTGTGGCCGCTGCACCTGAGCAGAAGGCTCTAAGGAGGTGGAGGATGGTGCTGTGGTTTTGCTTAATAATGAGGTAACCCACAAACTTAAAGGCATTTCCCACCTGACAGCTCCCCAGCCAAATTCCACCTTTTGCAGACGCGCTCTGACTCCTCTCATTGCCAGCTGAAATAAATCTGAGCGCTAGAATGAGTCAGCAGAGCTAAGATAACATTTCTTTGTAGGATTGCAGCGACTGCTGAGCAGTCTGAGCCTGCAAAGGCACCTAGCCTTCTTGTCAGGAAGACAAATTATTATGTAGATATAATGAGATTCTGACTTAAAGCCATATAAATCAAATCAGAATTGGTCTCTCTGAAGCTGACTGGTTGAAACTGTTGCTTTTTATGTTCTATTACTTTACATGCTTTCCTGCAGCATCTCCTGATCTTGATAGCTCATTATTTTAGACGAGAAATTGAAGGATTTTTTGCATCTTCTTAGCCAAGCAGACAGACCTAAGTGCGTGTCTGGAAATTGTACATCTGATGCTAATCAAACCATTGGCCATAGAAACGATAGTTTTCCTGTACAAAAATGAATATTGCACAGGTACCTCCACAGATAGGTTTAAATACTTGAGTCCTGCTAGAGTGATTATTTTAGCAGGCTGCACATGCTTATGCTGAAGCAGTCTGATTCTTGATGTTTTGTCCATTCAGACACTGTTTTATGGTGCATCCTCAAAAAAATTGCTTTGATTAAAAATCCTGGTTTCTTTCTATTTCAAGATCTTGGGCTAAAAATGATTCATGCTGCATATTAAATTTGGTATTTCTGCAAGTGTGGACACATAACGCTGCAGTAATTTCCATGTTTTTCAAAGTCTGATTCCCCCAAAATTGCCCACAGAAATGATTGAAACTTTATCTGAGTAATCAAATTGTAAGTATTTAAATAATACCTGCTCAAATCACATCATGTTGTCAAATAGCTTGAAAGATGTTTCTGTGCTAGCTCAGCAAAATGAGCAGTGTGTGATAGTCTGGTTATTGTGTGTGATGTTTGGCTGAGGTAAATTCATAGACTTTGGTTGAGTTTTTGTAAAATTCCCCGTTTTCTTCAAAGCGTGCACTCAGACATTAAACTTGTATCAAAGTAAAAACTTGTGTTGAGTTTTATGATTTACCTGCTGACAACACAAATCAAAATCAGAATTATGGACAAATGATATATTATAAGAATCTATTACACATTCATAAATTTTCACAGCTTGCTCTATGAAAATTCATCTAAGCTTTATTTTGAATTTGTTTTAGTGAGACAATGAGAACTATATAAGAAAAACTCATTTTCAAGACTTGCAGGTTTTTATATTCTAGTTTAAGTGAAAGGATGAATTATTAATTACTTCTGGAGTTTATTGAACAAAAAGTATGCATTCTGACTGGAAAGAAAACCGGGACACACAAAACCAATAAGGAACTATGCCGATGTTACGTTACTGCTGGTTTCCTACAAATATATTACTGACAGGCAGGAGTTACACACTTATATAGCAGTGTATGTCCCTACAGAGTTGGTCTTATATTAAAAACTGTTGTAATTACAAAAGAACCATTCCAGAAAAACTGGAAACCTGCTGAAAAGAAGAAAAACCTTACAGCATGTCACATTCAACATAGGAATTCTGCAAAATAATATAGCTTCTAAATAGTGGTTTGTTGGGTTTGTGGTTTTTTTTTTTACATAAATATGTGGATTACAGCTTTTTTCTCACCCAAATTATGTTTTACATCCCAAATAGCTTCCTCAGGAAATTCTTGACCAAACCGTATCAAGGCCAACCAACGAGCAGACAAATGTATTAAAGAACATAGCTTGTAGTTAAACAGCAACAGTTTGGTATAATAGGAGTTATATCTAATAAATATATAAGAGTTTATTTTATAATAAAAGTTTTGGTATAATAGTTGCTTGTATATGTTCATTGAGCTAAAAATGTCTTAGAACATGAAAAATGCGTTGTTTCACCTGGTCAACAAATATCACATTGCTGTGGAGTCTTGATCACAAAGTGAATATTTAGATTCAATTTCAGGCCACTCTTATTAGATTATGAAAAATTATGAGTCACTGCATAAAAAAATTGGATTACTTTTGACAAGGTGCCCAGTAAAAACTGGTTTGTTAGCACATTTAATAAGAAAATATATGAAAATCTGCAGTGGTATATAGACATCAAGATTTAAATATAAATTGCCTGAATTACTCACTGGGCTAAATGTAATAATTAACTATTTAGTAATTGGCTCTTGTCCCATCTTTTGCTCTGATATAAAATGCTTGATTCTAATCACATTTATGAATGTTTTGTCAGTTATAGTATATTTTTACTGTACCTGTCAACTTGGGGAATCTAGTAAAATATATTTTACCCAACACAGTTCTTCTCTGAGTTGGCTGTGAAATACTGGTTGCAGGTACTGTTTTGAGTACCTGATATATGAAATATAAAATCCAGGTTAAATTCACACAAATTCTTTGATCTCTTTGCTGTGTCTCTTTAAATACAGTAGTGTATAAATAAATTTAATTGTAAAAGTTCAGTTCCTAAAATATAGGTAGCATTCAAATAAAATGTTGCCATCTAACTTAGGTCACATGAGAGAGGCAAAGCCAGAACAGGCTTGCTTTGAATCCAGTGACACAAGAGCTTTTAACTAACATTCCCACTTACTAACCCGTTCGTTAGCTTTATGGTAACCTTTCATTACTGTAGCCCTTCTTACCTCATTTCCCAGCTTCTGGAGGAAGGATATCTGGATTGTAAGGACCCCAATGTCAAATATTGTACCTATCCTTCTCTAAGTGCTTTTATTTTTGAGGTATCCCCTTTGTTTTGCGTGGAAGTGCCATGGCTCTGGCGGTTCCTGTGTTCTGCTTACCGGCTGCCCGTAGGGTGAGGGCTGCTTTTCCAACACAGGGTATCTAATAGGCTGCACAATTCGCTGGAGGCAGTTTATCCAAGACTCCTGTTTATCTCTTGATAGGTTTGCTTCCTAAACGTAGAAATAACATGTAGCTACATGCATTGGTTTGGGTTGAAATGGCGTTTGGTAACTATTAGCGGATTAGAAAACTTCTGCAAGTTTGCCAAGTTGATGGTATTGGGCGGTAGCGTGCAAGTTAGGGTGCCTGGGCAGCGTATTTGCAGTTCTGTCACTCACTGGCATTGGGGAACTGAGAATGTTACTTATTGCCAATTTTTCAGTGTATCTTTTTTCCCCTTTTCTCATTATTTTCCTATCCAGCCAGAGAATTGCTGTGTATTGCATTTGGGCACTATCATTTCAGCTGTCTTTGGTCTTAACTTCTCTGGTTTCTTATCCTCTCAGATGTAAGGTACAAGTAATCAACCTTGCTCTCTGCTGCAGATGCTTTAACATTCAGAAATGGCCAGATTCCTTTATTCTGGGTTTGGTTTTAGGATGCACAATATATCCTATCAAGTTTACTTCAAGAATTCTTCCAAAACCAGATCAGACTCAATAAAATTTTGGGTTGAAAACCTCCTTGTCAGCATGAAATGAACAATCACCTTTAGCTTGCTCAGGCTATTTATGTCAATGAGAAATTAATCAATCCGTTGGCAGCAAAGCTATCACATGTACTGTCCCAGTTTCAAAATAGACTTCAAGCACTCTTATATTATTCAGAAAAGAAAGAAAAGACTAGTCTTATTCTTACTGCACAGGCACACAATATAGCAGGCTCATCTCTGGGAAGCTCAAAAGAGATAAGCGCTTTTTTTCCTGTCTTTCTTTTCTTCCCCTTTTACTGAGGGTTCCTTGTCTTTTATAAATGACAGTAAAGCAATATTGCTTCCCACAAGATTATAAATGATTTCAAAAAACCCATGTTTTTCCTTGTAGTGTTTGGAGAGGAGAATTTTATCTCATGATCTAACTTCAAAATCTCTGTTTTTCTCCGAGGTGGCACTAACATCGCTAGTATTTTCAGTGTGCACAGTCCCAGGAACAAATTAACATATTTTTACAGCTTTACAGACTCTGATAAGCAATTCTTTTGTGGACTGCCCAACACACCATGATCTGCACACCAGAGATGTCAGTCTTATTCTACTTCCCATTTCAAAGGCAGCGACAAAACTTGATGGCATGCAAATTGCAGACAGTGTGAAAATGTTCCTGTATAAATAGTTTCCCTGGTCAATGTCCATATAAAATGAAAAGCAGAAAATATATGAGCATAATTCAGAGGATTACATGTTTTTTGCGGAATAATTTATTATATGGATTTCATTCTCATGTTTTTCCCCTGGAGAGGCAAACGATTTTTTCTCAGACTTGGTTGCAGTTCAGAGTACTGGGCTGATTATTTTTCTTTCATTCTAAAGAAAGAATCACCCAGGAAGACTGGTTGAAGTGGATGGAAATTATGGGTCATATCCAAGTATTCAGAAAAGCTGAAGTTCATAAACATTAAGTCAACCTGTGTGTGCTGTTTGATGTTATTCTGATGCCTGAATCTGCCTGATCGATTCAGCCTGTTCCTGGATCAGGTGGGCAGATGTTTGGTTACAGCTCTTTACCCATGCCAGCTTGCATTAAACGTTTATTGGATAACGGTCAATGGGAGAGCGAAAGAATGTGGCTTAAGCAATTCATTATCATTTAGATCACTAACGTTTTGTGGTAAGGGCTGTATTTTCATGCAGTGCTCATGAAGTAAAGCACACTTGACTGTTGGGTTTTTTTTAAGATAATCCTGATTAATGTCTCTTTGGAAATGTTCTCATCTTGGTTTCTTAGACAGTAGATGATCAGCTGTGGAAGGTCCTGCAGCTCTAAGGAGCAACTTTACTTTGCCCCTGCATTTCCATTTTAAATTACTCTTTACCATGTAGCATCCATCTTTAAGTTTTAAAAGCAAGGAATTCAAGTGTATATAGTGTTATATTTCTTACAATGTTCCCTTGGAATGACATGTTACTTGGTAGATACTTAATAGACAGTATGGGAATTGTTGGTGGGGTTTTTGCTCTGATACTTTCATTGGCCCCTGCAAAGTTGTATTATGGAGTTATGTGCTGGCATCATTGTCAGATGCAGTGTGGACAGTCTTCTCACACCTCTTTTGTTTTCTATGCTTTATGCCTCGTGATTGCATGGGGGTTTAATTCCAGTATCAACTGCCTGTCATCTTCATCAGTGTGGTGACCTTCACATCCCTATACAGAAAATCTCAGCTGAGGTGAATTTAATTTGAAAGATATTATCCTTTCTTAGTTGGTTTACCTTATCAGGGCTAAGAATTTAATAGAACCTCAAATTAATTTGTATCTGCATAGGCCCATCCTCACACATAATACATAAGTCCCATTCTCAAGCAGCACACATTTAGAGTTAACCTTAGTAAGAATAAACTTAAATTATATGTACAGAGAAGCAATCAGAAGGGTCTCTTTTGACTTGATGTTTTTCATTTCCCACGATCTGGTCTTGTGTTCAGAGCTTCAGTCTTCCACCTTAGGAAGAAATTCTTCAGTACGAGGGCGGCAAGACTTTGGAATAAATTGCCCAGAGGTGTTGTGGCTGCCCCCTCCCTGGAGGTGTTCAAGGCCAAGTTGGATGGAGCCTTGAGTAGCCTAATCTAGTTGAGAGGCATCCCTGCCCATGACAGGGAGGTTGGACTAGATGATCTCTAAGGTCCCTTCCAGCCTAGGCCATTCTGTGATACTGGGATTCTTCCCATTGGGTTCTGGTAATGAATTAAACCAGGTGTGAGACATAACAGTACTGACTGATAAACCTGGAACATTGCAGTATAAAATCAGTGGCCTATAATTTCTGGAATTTCAGCTATTGCTTACTTCCATTCACTTTCCTTCTTTGTTTTTGTTTTTGTTGTTTATTTGATTTCATTAAAAAAAAAAAAGAAAAATACTATTCAGATTCTTACCCAAAATCCACATAAACTGGAAAGAGTCTATCAGTTGAGCTCTGGATTATACCTGTAAATAGCTGCAGGTGGAATTTGAATAAGATTATTTCACATAAAATATATGTGAAATCCTGCCCTGGTTGAGCACAGTAGCAAAACTGCCCCATTCAGTAGGGCCAGGCTTTCAGCATGAATTCATATCATATTTAACTTCTTCCTTGTCCTTTCTCTTCAAAAATCTTACTATGTTAAAATAAAATTTTTGATAAACAGTTAAGGTATAATAAACTAATAAAGACGTTCCTTGCTTTCTTGTCAGGAAAGGGACAGAATTCAGTTCTTGACCGCTAATTACTGATTCTTAAAGCAACTTAAGATTTTTCTTTATTTAATACCAAAAAATATTTTTTTTCACTAATAAGAGCCATGCCTGACATGAAAAAAACCCTGAGGAGCTTTTTTTATTTAAGAACCTGTATTTCTTTACTACAGTTGACAGATTTATATCTGATAGCAAAGATCAGAAACCAAGTAAGTCATCAGTGGATTTCTCTACTTAGTAGTGACTGAATTCAGTTTATGTTCCTGTTGACTTGAAGTCAACTACCTTGTACCTTGAATCTCCAAATGTATGTTCCTGTACAGATGTGCTGGTGTTGAGCAGTATGTTCAATACTGAAATTTCCTGGAAAATTGCTCCTCTCAACACCTTATAAAATTATTGTAGGACGAAATATTTAAATTTTTATCTGTGACTACCAGTTTACCCTTCAGTATGTAAATAGTGTTTATGAGCGTTAATATATCCTATGACAATTAACCGTCTCCTCAATTTATTCTTAATGTCCTGGTTTTGTGTGTATCTGTTTCTAGGATATGATCTACTTCTCTATATCTTGTTTTAAATTAGTTATTTTTGTAACTTCAGATTTTTACCTCCTTGAATTTTCTGTAAAAGGAAAGAGACAAGTATTGCAGTTGGGCACATCCAATTAATTGCCAGATCCATCCAATTAATTGCCTGCTGTTAATTTTCCTTCTTATCTACGTGCAGGATATGAAGATCTCCATTACAAATCTTTCTTTTAAATTGCTGAATTTAGAAAACTTTTTAGTCTTCTACTCTTTCTATTTTAATCTATGTGAAAAGTAATTTTGACATCTGTATTTTCAGTCTGCTTCACTCTCTTTTGCTAACTGTAGGATTAGAACAATGTTTCATCACTCGCTGAAATACTTTAGTATTTGAGGCAAAGAAGCGTTAGTTTTCTTCACCAATTGACGTGGTTGGAAACAGAGGCGTGTAAGACTGGATAGAGGCTTCTGGGAATGAGTTATGGGTGTACTTTTTTTTTCATTTCACTTGGCATTCATCATAGATAACCACTGAAATTAAGTTTTTGGAATATCGCTGACTTGAATTATGAATGGGTATGATAAACTGTGTTACTTGTGAACTGTAGCTGTGGACGTCAGTAAAAACACAGGGATAGATGGAAGATATGGCAGAAGTAAAGGCTTTGCAATAAACAGAAAGAGGGAAAGCAGATAGTATTTAAAAACAATGTTGTGTGATAGCAGAATGAACCTTTCTGTCCGAGATTCCCTTAAAACAGAATGCAAGGCGTACTTCTGTCTGTGATGTATGCTGGCAGTGGGGAATTAATCATACTGGGCCAAGAAGCTGTGCTGGTGGAAGAGAATGTGTAACTAATTATTTATATCCATGGAAACTGATCTTAGACACCACAGATCTTCTGACAGCTGCTGAAGTCTTTCTGTTTAAAAAAAATTGGGAAAAAATAAAAAAGGATCTTCTGAATGTTGCTGTTAAATATGAAAATTCAGCCACCAACACTAGGTTTTAAATTAGCTCTAGAATAGTCAAGTAGTTAGTGTGAAACGATTGAATTAGTGATATGAATGAGAAGTGTCTGGCAGTTGGGAATTGTACATTTAGAGTAATTTGTTTGGTCTATTTTGCTACTTTAATTTTTCAACTCTGCTCAAGATGGGAGAAAGAAATAAAGTGAGGCGGAAGGGAGACATTGAGCTAATTCATTACTTGGAACTAATTTAAAGCGATGAACAAAACTCATGATATTTGCTTCTCAGGCTTTAGATTAAAATCTTATAGGAGCTAATTTTTTGATATGTCATTCTATTTTATCCTTTAAACTGTGAGAAACCAGGTCATATTTTGAAGTGTTGTGTGCCCCTCCCACCAGAAACCAACCAACCAAACCTCCCCTCAATCAGAGCCTTTATTTTCTTCACCTGCATCCAAACACCGTTCCTACTTTGTTTTTTTCCTTTTGAACATGAAGACCTTGCAAGCAGTGTAGGTGGTTTCTCAAAAACTGGTAGGTTTTTTTCTTTTCCACACCTTATAAAGATTTCTTTCTGGGTTCGAGTTAAGTCCTGATTTATGTTGAATTAAGGAGGTTTTTTTTGCACTTCTGTTTCACCCAGGAATGTCCCTATAGTTATGGCTAAACAAAAGACTAGTTGCTGCTAAATAAAAAAAGCCAGACAATGTTTTTTGCCTTTAAGGCTGACTGGTGTGTTGACTTCTGTAAACACTGCTTAGAGCCTTATCCCCGCATAGCAAACTCTAGAGAGCTCTTTGGTGCATTTCATAGAATCATAGAATGGCCTAGGCTGGAAGGGAACTTAGAGATCATCTAGTCCAACCCCCCTGTCATGGGCAGGGACGCCTCTCAACTAGATCAGGCTACTCAAGGCTCCGTCCAACCTGGCCTTGAACACCTCCAGGGAGGGGGCAGCCACAACATCTCTGGGCAATTTATTCCAAAGTCTTGCTGCCCTTGTACTGAAGAATTTCTTCCTAAGGTCCAATCTAAATCTATTCTCCTTCAACTTAAACCCATTTCCCCTTGTCCTATCAGTGGACACTCTTGTAAAAAGTCCCTCCCCAGCCTTCCTGTAGGTTCCCTTCAGGTATTGGAAGGCAGCTATTAGGTCCCCCCAAAGTCTTCTCTTTTCCAGACTGAACGGTCTCAGCTCCCGCAGCCTGTCCTCATAGCAGAGGTGCTCCAGCCCCTGGATCGTCCTTTTGGCCTCCTCTGAACACGCTCCGACAGATCTACGTCCCTCTTACGGTGAGGACACCAGAACTGGACGCAGTATTCGAGGTGGGGTCTCACAAGAGCAGAGTAAAAGGGGAGAATCACCTGACTTGACCTGATGGCTATGCTTCTCTTGATACGTGCCAAGATGTGGTTGGCCTTCTGGGCTGCATGAACGCACTGCCGGCTCACGTTGAGCTTCTCATCTATCAACACCCCCAAATCCTTCTCTTCAGGGATGCTCTCAACCCACTCTGTGCCCAGTTTGTATTTGTGCATAAAAAAATTTTGAAAACAGATCTGAAATCGAACCACCCATCAAGCAATGCAAATAGTCAAAGATCTGGTATTCAGATTTGCTCCTTGGTTGCCATTTTTTGTAGCGTTATGAGCATCCCTTACAGCCCGTGAAACCTCGTTAGAGCGTGCATGACCTACAGACTCTAAAGGGGATCCTGTGCTTCCATTATAGCATTGCCTGGGTAGCAGGAAGAACTGGACCAGTCATTCATCTAAAATTAAAACACTAGGGCAAAGTGTTAATGAGCTGTGCAGGGGTAAACAGTGCTTGCCAAAAGGATGGTTTTATCATGCCAGCATTGGTATTAAGTATTTTTAAAAGGTTTGAAAATGCAGAAACCCATTTATTTAAAACGTATGCTGAGTGAAACCAACCTTTTTCTTGACATAATGATAGCTGTGTGGGAATCTCTGTACACCATCACTCAGCTGTGAGCAGCCTGCACTGTGACTCACAGGTGCCCAGGATGATGGGCCATCAGAAATTGCTTGGAAAATGGATGAAAAGGTGTCTTTGAATCTCATTAATGTGCCCCGTAAATACGATCCTGGAAACTAACCAAACCACCATGACTGGAATAGCCTTATAACCCAAGCTACATGAGGCATCCTGAGCTGTTCCATTCTTCACAGAAAGCAGAATTTCAGGGATTGTTAGATTCTGGATAAGGGAACATTTGGTACAGTGCACAATTCATATTCACTTTGTTACCATCTAAGTCTTTATGAGTCATACTATTCATCCCCAATGACTCAGCAGCATATTTTTGATATTTTCCTCTTTAATTTATAAATACAGTGTATAAATATTAATACGCTGAAGAGTAAGTTAAAAAGTAACTACTGATGCGTAAAATCTCCCGTGTGGAGGGAAAGATACCTGACTCTGGAAATCACTTTATGAAAGAAAGACATATAAAGATCAACTAGATGAGAGAAACAAAAAGCAGAAAAGGATATATTGCTCCCTGGGCAAAATCTTTACATGGAACTGGGTACTTTTTGACAGATACTTGTGCCAGTGCATCTGTGAATTATTTTTGACTCAACATGGAAGCGACGGGATGACTTTCTGTGGCTGTTGGTGTTCTGCAGCTCAGCTAGACCCTTTTAATTGGGCCCTTCTTTCGTTAAAATCCAGAAGAGAAAGCTTGTTCTCATTAAGCCATGAAAGTTACTGTCAGTCTCAGTTATACTGAAGTTTGTGTCATATGAACTGGTGATAGCATATACGTGAGTATTGTATAAATGTACTGTGTTGCTGGGAAACGTTCTTTACTGTATGGCAGAGGTTTAAAATTTTTAATCTTCACAGGTTGTTTACTGGAAAATCTTGTAAATGTTTCTGGTACATTTACTTCCTAAGAATGCTGAAGAGGCTTGGTTGGTTTTGTCAAAAGAAACACAGCATTAGCTGGCTGCTATCTTAATACCTTCTTCATATTGAAGTTTTCTCTGTAACATTGAGTTCTAGAGGTGAATGATAGAAAAGCCTGTGGGAGTACTTGCAGAAGGAAATACAATACAAAGCAGGAAACACAAACCATACTACAAATGTATGACATGCATTAAAATGTTGTTCTTACATTTTGTTTCTGGAAAAATAGATGTTCATGTAAAGAATCTGAGTGTTAGAAGCAGGGTGTTTTAAAGAACCTCTTTTGCAAGTGTTGGCATTGTCGTCTTTGATCAGCGTGAAGCTTTATATGCATTTGGATTGCAGTATGTTAGCAAAACTCTATGGTTTGTAGACCCCATTTGAATCAGAAAACACTTCAGGAGACAGAGTTGATGTGTCTGAGGGTGAAAAATTGAAGTCTTTTGATAGTAATATTTGTTACTTATCTTACTGCAGTTAGCATTTAATAAACTGCTTTATAAGTAGCTGCTTTTTAATGTGTTCTGGAATAGTATAGCTGGAGTATGTTTAGTTCCTTCTGTAGGCTTCAGCAATGTCTGTGTGTAGTGAGAAGACATAGAAATCTATGGAAAAAAATATAGACATTATAGAGGGGATGAGTGCCTTCTAAAGGAAAAAGAAAAGAAACAGCTAAGCGGAAGCTTTGGAAGATCTCTCTATGAAGAAGAGAGGTCATGCGCTTTTACACGTAGTTTTTGTGTCATGACTTACACGTTGAAGCCAACCTTCTGTGTACATGGCAGCAGCTGTCTGTGCCTCCACCACTTCCATCCCACCAGAGTGTTTTAAACACATGCTAAATAGACTAAGAAGTTGGTAGTTGAAGGTTGATAAAACTGCAACTAATCTGTTTGTTCATAAATCTACCTTCCAACTCCCTTGGCAGAGATGGAGAAACATCCTGTTACCCTGTAAAATGCAGATTAAAATAAGCAACATTGGGAAAAGAACTGGGATAATCAAATAACCATCTTCGGTATCAGGGGTACCCATCACTTTATTCACCATGACTTATCAATTCTTCTGCACTTTGCCAAAGTAATTACTTGAGAGAGCAGTTCATAAATAAAAGAATGAATTCCTGGGCTAAGAGTGTCACTGTGGCACAATGCAAACAACTAGGCCTTGAGTTCCCAGAGTGGTTAGTGCCTGGAATTTAACTTGTTATACCTGTTCTATTGCTAGTTAAACAGCTATTGATTGATTCAGGTTTGGGCATGGCCACATTAAACAGTGAGACACGGCCCTACAAGGCAGTTAGGTTCCCATGTTGCTTGTGGTTTAGAAAAAAAGATAGGTGTTGTTAATGCATAAGGCTGAGTTTGATGTTTGGTTTGCATTATTCGTGCAGGTCAGGTATGTGTGTGGTAATACAGTATCATCACCTACTTTTACACTTTCATCATTCACCAACCTTTTGTAGCAGATCAACTTTACCTAGGTCTTTTCAGTAGCTTTTTAATTATGAAGTTTGAAAGCACTACTGCTACATCAAAGAGATTCTGAGAGATGACCAATATTCTCTTATTTGAGTGCTTGGAGGCCAGGGACATATCAGTGACTAGACCACCAGTCAAAGCAGAAGGGCTGTCCTGCCCAGGTAGGCAATCAGACAGGATGATGCCCTTCCTTGACTTTTTGGTAGAAAACATCAAGTGAGAAAAGTTTGAAATTTTGTGAGAGCATGAATATTTATCAGGTCACGGGGACCCAGCTCCAGTTGACTGTATGCCAGCTGAGTAAAATGCTCTGTTGCTGTGGCCTGTGCTTCAGTGGGTTGACAAGAAGAGCCAGCAGCTGGCTGCAGGTGGGCATGAGCAGAGAAGACTGGTAATTACTTACTGGTTAGCACTGATGGAAAATGCTGGCCTGGCCAGGAATTAGGTTCTTTGCTGAGCGGCGCTAGGAAGCGAATTGCCACCAGTCTGGCATCAAATTAATTGCTGCTATGTCTTGAGGCACTAATTCTATAGAGGGTGTCTGATTACCTAATAGCTCCAAATTACAGTGGGTATTTGAGTCTGTGTATATATTAAGCCTTGACGATGCACCTCCACGTACTACTTGTGTTAACGCCTGCAAGGAGGCAGGGCCAGGAGGGTCCCAGGAGAATGCTTGAACCAGTCTGAAGCATGGTGAAGGAATGACAACAGAACTCAAACAGCTGGAAATGATCAAGAGCAGAATAATTGCTTTCTCCTGCATGATATATTGCCAAGTGTTTCCAGATGAGCTAATAATGTTGCAGTCTAATTAGAGAATATCACTTACATCTTGTCTGTCTTACTGGGTGGACAAGGTAATAGGATATATTTGTGCCATAGGGCTGGCAGAAAGAGTAAGAAATAATTCACCCATTTCATAAACTGTTGGAACTGAAGCCAGTGATCAAAAATTGCAATGTTAACATAGCAGATGGCATGACTTCTTAAAAGCCCATTTGATGCATTTTTGGCGCTACTACGTTTCTAGTTGAGAAATTTTTGAAGCTCTTGAAGCGTTAGAGCTGTCAGCTGGACTAAATAACTGCTTAATATTTACAGAGTAGTGCTTTATCACAGAGATGTCTTTTCCTCCCTCTTCTCAATGATAAGCAATTTGTGTTTCTGTAATAATTTGCTCATGTTATTTCATAATTTACCTCTTTAGCTTTTGGTGATATCCTCCGAGTCAGGGGATGAGGATTTACCATTTAAAAATGGTCCTTCCCACAGTGTTAATATCGGTTGTCAGTGGAATTACTACATTGTCTTGAAGCAATGTCTGTATCCTGCTCATCTGGTCTAGACGAAAAAAAAAAAGCCCTTACATTTCAACCATTTTTTACAGCTGTGTAAAATAATCCTTGTAATATATAGGATTTAGAAAATGTTATTGAAGACAAGACTTTTATTTTCAATATGTTGAATAGATTGAGCAAACAATGCCTCAGTAAGTATTGTTTAATCTCCAATTTCAGAGATGATAAGTAATTAAGTCATACTAGATTTTTTTTAGTGAACAATATTGACTCTTATTCCTAAAGAATCTCTTTTTTACATAATTGAAGGGATTATTCATAACTAGATTATGTAGTTCTGGAAAATAAACCCAATACCTACTGCTTTCAAGACTAAAATTTAAAAGAAGAATTGTGAAAAGGAATATATTCTGTATGTTGGAAGATTATTTTATTAGGGACTTAAATTTTTTAATCAGTTAGGAACTTCAAACTGAAGAGGCAAGATTTGGACCAAATAAGAATTCTATTCAGCACAATCTACATAAACATCAACTCACACATGGGTGAAATGAATAGAAATGTTCTCAAGCCTTCAAAATATTTTAATATGGTAAGAGTGTTAGTAGCTGAAGTGTATTTTAAACAACTATAAGCAATTTGATGATGATCACTCATACATATACAAATAATTTGATGATGATCCATAGAGATGTTTTGCAAATTTTCTGCATAATTGAATTTTTAGGGGAAAATACAATCAACTAACTTTAATAATTTTTAAAATGCTTTATCTTTATTTTGGAAAAAAGACCCAACAAAACAACTACAAAAAATTACCAAAACCTTTTCTACCAGGAACAGCAAACCAAACATTTAACTTTGTATTAGATCACTTGAACAGAAATAGTTGAGTTTGCTTCATTAATTCAGAAGGGTTTGTCTTGGATCACTTTGACATTAAAATAAACCTTCCTGTGTTGCTGAAGCATTGTACAGGAGTTATATTGCGGATGTTTTTTTCTTGAGATATCCACAGCTCCCTCCAGATCTGCCATAAACATAAAAATATTCTGTCTAACTTATTCTGTCAGATAAAAATCCCATGCTTTTTATCTGTGTTACTGTAGATCAGATTTTAAATCTAGTAAAAAAAAACAACCAAAAAAAAATCCTCATGCCCCAAAAAACCCAAACAAAACAGGTCTGCAGGTTTACCAAGTTTTAATGGTTCCTGAGTAACCCAGGGAAACACCTGCTGAAAGCCAAATATATGAATTTCTTAGAGATAAATGAAAACTGGTATTAGTGCTTATTTTCCAGTAATACTAAAGAATAAAGGATCTGTGGTTAGGCCTACAGCCAGAAAAGCCCTTAAATACATGTTCAAATACATGAATAGTCTCATCAAAATCAAACCATTAAATTTTTATCCTCAAAATGTCTGGGGTTTTATAATTGACAGTTGCAGAACAGACTTAGGAGCAGATTTAGAATTTAATAAAAGCTCTCACTTCTCATATTCAAATGAATAGGCTTTTGTTAGAATTTCATACAGTCTGAAAACTTTGGCCGTATCCTCCACGGCTGAGACATCTCTTTGTTGAAATTAAGCAGAAAACCTGGTCTAAGTCTGTTTATGTAAATATCTAGACAGCTGTCTTGTCTATGTTTGATTTCAGTTTGTTTCTTCCCCTCCTTCTTCCCTTTTTTAACTCTATAAAGCTCTATAAAGTGTTTGCTTTTGAATCTACAGTACTCAAGGACGTGACAACCAAATTGTGTTATTAGGCCATCTTTGAACCTATGATTTAAACTGCTTTTTTGCCCTTTTAGTCATCTCGGGCCAGCTTTAGTAACTGACATTCTGAATTGTCACTCACTTGCCCACAAACAATGTCCTACATACTGATGACATCTCCCTCCCGACAGGTTTTCCTGGTGAGACATTGGTGTAGTTGAAGTCTCCAGGCTTCCTAAGCAGGATAAAGCCCTTTATAAATACAGTCATGCTTGTCCTGAGCAACTGTGATTTGAAATACTATCTCATGAACGCTGAGTGAATGATGTTAACCAGGAGGCTACTGGTAATTCTGGGATGTTTTTCCATCTTGATGTCTTTTCTTACCTTTTCAGATAGGCTGCATAAATTGATGTGGGTGCTTTAAGCAACTGAGCTACGTATACGCATAAATTCAGGAAAGTCCTCATAGCATTTAGCCTGCTTGTCACATGCCATGTTAGGCTCTCCATGCAACCCTCTCTGCACCCTCCCTTGCTGGGTAGGTCCCCAGCTCCATCCTGACTTGACTTTTTATTATGGGAACTGTTTTGCAATTGATGGATTGGACACATATTTTAGAGCTGAGGGTGCAGCTCTAGATAATGGCACGCTTGTAACGATAGGTTTTGCACGCCCAGATAAAGTGCAAATTTATGATCAGGGCAGTAGATGGGTCAAGGCTTTGTAAGTGGGTACCTTAAAATTAAAGATGTAATTTGGATTTCAAAAATTTGTAAGTCAGCTTCTGCTTACTTTCCTACTTCACGTTCAATTTTAAGGGAGTTCTGCAAGTCTCAATACAGAAGGGTATGCAAGACCTGTTACTGCTTTTCTTGTGAGAAATTGTCAAAGAGATTTCTTCTCTTTCCTATTTCAGTGAGGGCTGTTTCTCATGCAGCTTCCTTCCCTCTCTCTCCTGCTGCCACCTCCTGGAAGCTTCAAGATGCCCGACTTCATGGCTGAGTCCGATAAGGTGAACAGTGGACTTGCTGTCCTCCTTCCCAGATTTTGTTATTGAATGTTAGTTTCTCTTTTCTCATTGCTGCTGTTTGAAAAAAAAAATAATCCTGACTTTGCAGACCTCCTCTTACCATCCCCACACTGGGGCTGGGCACTCATAGATATCCTAAAATGAACTGCATGCCCTCACCAGCAGGATGATCAAGGCATCTGGCTAGTGTGTGCCTGCTCTTAGCTCAGCATATAGAAAGGTGACCTGAAAAGACTTGACCCACAACGCCGAAGGTGTTGCATGTTAATGATGTGAAACACTTCAGCTTCAAAGAAAGACGTTTCAGTTAAAAGCAGCAGCAGTAAAAAACTTGGAAAAAGGCTATGGAGGAAGAACTGCTGAATGGAATTAGTGTTGTTAAAATCCTATTACAGCTGCTACTGAAACGCAGTTCCAGACTTTCAAATGTGGTTGATATGCGCTCTAGGAGTACACTCAAGTTGGTCAAGTTAGATTTGGAGGATTTTAACACTCTGTTTTGAAAAAGGGGAAAAAAAATCCATGGTTGGGAAAACTCGGAGGGATTTAATGCTCTGTTAGAAATCTGGTGACTCTTTTGCTCCGATCAGGAGCTACGCTCTCGATGAAACAGTCAAAAGATGACATCAGCTCGTGTACACATTGTCTCTGACTACACTGCAAGAGTGCTTGGGGTTGGTATTTTGGGGTTTTTTTAGGCTTAGAAGTGAGGCAAACAATTGGGTAGGAGAGGGGAATGCCAAACGGTTTAGGATTCATATTTCAGTGTGAACCAGGTTCAGTACTCTGTAGCCTGCCTTACACTCAGGCACTCCTCTTTCAAGATTATAGATGATTTCTTATTACCAAATTCCTTGCCTTTGATATTGAGAGGGGCAGAAAAAAGGCTGTTTTAACGGTGCTTCAAACTGAATCTTTCCAGTAGATGTCACTGTGGACCCCTGAGTTTCAGCCATCCCGTTTTTAGCCGTTTGCTTTGGCGTTATACACCTGCTATCACAAGGCTCAAACATTTTCGTGACGATGGTTGCTAATTCCACCTCTTTACTGAGCAGCATGAGGACAGATACCTGCCAGTTTGTCTCTCGATCTCAGCAAAAACCAGGGAGTCCAGAGGCAGCGCAGCTGTGACCGGCTGCAGCAGAACGCACGAGGGTGAGCATCCCTGTGCAACACAAGTCTGGACTTACACAAACAGATACCACCAACCCTAAAAAGTTTTCTAAATATCTTATTTCCAGGGATCCTGAATTGATTTTTAATTTATTTATGTAATTGTTTTGCACTGAGGATTTTCCTGCGATTTTGCACAGGAATACTGGATGTAGAATAAGCCTGGCAGTATTTTGTAGGCTTTGAGCTTCCCTAAATAAGATGAGAATTCATAACCTGTGAGGGAAGAGAAAAGAACAGACAAGGAACAAAGAGCTGAAAGTAACAGAGTGGATGAGGCTGTAGAGGAGGAGAAAGAAGACATAGGAGGAAGACATAGATACAAAGAAGCTCTGAGGAAGTAAGAGGACAAGGGAAGCAAAAAAATGCTCCTACTGGAAGTGCTAAATACAGCTTTAACAAGTACTTTGTAAAATTCAGGACCAGCCAGTAAGGTCTTTCCTAATTCACATTTCAGCTGATTTCTTCACAGTGGTATTTGTCATGGCCTTTGCCTCTGTTGCAAAGGTACCAGTGAGAGACTAGAGTGGGCTGGCAGCAGTCTTACCAGTTCTCCTCCCATTTTGCCCCAAGCTCCACCCATCCAGAACATTTACAGCATCAGGCCTGTATTCAGATCAGAACTACTCTCAAAGAGGGGTTTGATTTTGGTAAGTGAGGAAACTTGGCATGGTCCATGCAAGACATTTCTGTTCATGGTGAAAACCAGGAAAGTTCTCATTCTTAATTTGATGGCTTACTTCTGATGATTTATCATATTTACAGATGTATGGCTTATATTGCCATGAGTGTGGTAACCCTCCACAACGTTTTAATTATATTCATTTCACATCCTCTCCTTGTATACCACAGATAAGATTAAGAAAAGGAATTATTCAAGTATTTATTGCCTCTCTTCCTCTGAGACTACGAATGTCTCTCCAGGAGTCCCCAAATCTGATTTTTACAAGGCCTGAGACAGTATTCAGTCCCTTGTCAGAATCTTCTACTTTTCTTTTATAAATTTCTGTAATAATTTGATTTTTCTCTACTCTATCATAGAATCATAGAACAATTTTGGTTGGAAAAGACCTTCAAGATCATTGAGTCCGACCTTTGTACTAGCCCTATAAACACCATTAAACCATGTCCCTCAGCACATCTACCCGTCTCTTAAACATCTCCAGGAATAGCAACCCAACCACCTCCCTGGGCAGCCTGTTCCAATGCATGACAACCCTTTCAGTAAAGAAATTCTTCCTAATATCTAACTTGGACTTCCTGTGGCTCAACTTAAGGCCATTTCCTCCTATCACTCGCCACTAGGGAGAACAGACCAATCCCTGCCTATCTACAACCTCCTTTCAGGTAGTTGCAGAGAGCGGTAAGGTCTCCCCTCAATCTCCTCTTCTCCAGGCTAAACAGCCCCAGATCCCTCAGCCATTCTTCGCATGACACAACCTCCAAATCCTTTACCAGCTTGGTAGCTCGCCTCTGTACCCTCTCCAGCACCTAAATGTCCCTCCTGGAACGAGGGGCCCAAAACTGGACACAGCACTCGAGGTGCAGCCTCACCAAAGCCGAGTACAGGGGCATGATCACCTCCCTGCTCCTGCTGACAGCACCATTCCTGATCCAGGCCAGGATGTCGTTGGCCTTCCTGGCAACCTGCTGGCTCATGTTCAGCCGGCTGTCCATCAACACCCCCAGGTCCCTCTCTGCCTGGCAGCTCTCCAGCCACTCCTCCCTAAGTCTGCAGCTCTGCTGGGGGTTGTTGTGGCCAAAGTGCAGGACCCGGCATTTGGGCTTATTGAAACTCATGTGATTGGCCTTGGCCCAGTGATCCAGCCTATCCAGATCCCTCTGTAGAGCCTCCCTACCCTCAAGCAGGTCAACACTTCCACCCAGCTTGGTGTCATCAGCAAACCTACTAAGGGTGCACTCCTTCCTCTCATCCAAACCATTGATGAAAATGTTAAACAGGAGTGGTCTCAGTACTGAGCCCTGGGGGCACCACTCGTGACCGGTCGCCAACTGGATTTAATTCCATTGACCATGACCCTTTGGACTTGGCCATCCAACCAGTTTTTCACCCAGCGAAGCCTATGCCCATCCAAGCCAAGAGCAGTCAGTTTCTCTAGGAGAATGCTGTGGGCAAGTGTCAAATGCCTTACTAAAGTCAAGGTAGACAACATCCATAGCCTGTCCTTCATCGAGCAAGTGGGTCACCCTGTCATAGAAGAAGATCAGGTTTGTTAAACAGGACCTGCCCCTCATAAACCCAGGCTGACTGGATCTGATCACATGGTTGTCCTGCATGTGCAGTGTAATGGAACTCAGGATGATTTGCTCCATCAGCTTCCCTGGTGCTAATACAGAAGTGAGAGAGCTCCGCCTGGCCCAAGGAGAAGATGTAGCCTTTGATGGAATTTCTAGCTATGAATTTTTTCATTTGTTGGTCCCCAAAGTGATGCTCTGAAGGGAGGCCTTATTATTCATATGAATTCCAAGGAGAGGGTACTTGTTTGGAGGAATGAGTTTGAAGGTTTAAGATGAAGAACTTTCATCCAAATGTGATAACTTTACAGTAAAAAGTAGACCTAGACAAGCCTGTTACAACAACTTAAGAAACTAGACCCGAGTGAAGCAGAAGTTGTGTTACTTTATCACACCCTTTGTTGGCAGATTTGCCCTTGGGGCACGAGATAAAAACATCCGTGTGGCTAATGAGAATATTTTCAGGCTCTCAGAGCAGTGTGTATTTTGATCTTCTGCAGGTTTAGATCACTGAAAGGACAAGCAGTGACTAGATAAACACAAGTCAATGACATAGGAAATCACATACTGTGTATTTCTTCAGATATTCTCATAACTGGGTATCCAGTCCTTGCGTCTAATTGTTAAAATACACAACCCCCCCTCACTACTATAGGGTGAGTACTTGAACATTAACTACAGATGGTTTCAGAATTACCTAAGATATTGCATACAGTCGTATGGGGTTTCTTTTGAAGTTTTTGCTAGGCGTATGTTGAGATTCTTCTCTGAGGTGGAAATCAGTGTGTTGTATGGCTAAAGACAAGGAGTTTGATTTTGCAGCTCCATTCTGGCGCTCTGCAGAACATACCCAGAGGAGAATCTTCTCTGCTAGGAAAATTTCTTGCTTCACTAGAGCCTTCCTGGTAGAGAGATGTGCAAAGACAGGTACAGGTTGTGTTTGCTTGTATGGCTGTCCTCCAGGTATAAACATCCTTAATGACCTCAAAGGAATGGCTGGAGTTAAAGCTGATTGGCAGCAGAATTTATGTGTTCACAGACTGCAGTTGGAATGGAATCAAGAAGGTGAAATGATTTCCTGATTTGTCTTCCTCTATTCCTCTGTCCCTCAGCCCCATCAAGCTGCAGTCTTACAGCAGCCTTAGCTGAGTCTGGAGAAATCCCAGAAAGCTCATTGTAAGTTGTGAGTTCATTATGCTATAAAGATCTTTAAAGGTTCAACTTCATTTTTAGCATTCCCAGTGACAAATGTAGTGTTAGGTCTTCCTTGAAATTCACAGTCTTTTGTGACTTTTTATGATTGTGATCACTAAAAGCATGAGGAAAGAAGGCTTGTTGTTGCATCCTTAGCAGTATTAGGCACTGGATGCTCTTAAAAGTTTTCTTTTACATTCAGAAATTTGATTTGCTTCCCCCACAACTACCTCTGAGGTAAGCAAAGAAAAGAAAAAATTAGGCTTTTCAAATCTTTGGCCTGCTTCTGCACCTCTTAGCTCAGCCACTTAATGACTGCAGTAATGTATTGACTATTACACCAGATTCTCAGCTGATCTAAATCAGCAAAGCTGCTTTAAAAAGTGGCTTTAATGGAGAGAGGATGTTTCACAGCAGCTGAAGATGGGATTCAGGCTGTTACCTAGACCAGACTTCTATATTAATTGTCTAATTTATGCCATTGAAATTATGCTATGTGCAGGCTGTCTGAGCTAAAGGTGAAGAAGTAGTCATAACACTTGAATTTCCTCATTTTTGAGTGCTTGATTTCTCAACTGTGATGATGCCTTATTTTTTATTTTTAATGCTACCAGTCCCGTCTCACTGTTTTATAGCTCCCAGTATCTCAGAACTGTATCCTGCTTTGTGCCATTGCTGGGCTTAGCTCATTCTAGAAGAGATCAGGGCTCCCATAGGATGGCAGATTTTCATTTTGAAAAACACTGAGCTATGCCGATTTAGACAGTGCAATTCTAAGCGCTTTCCTCACGCACTGTGTCATAGAAAGCTTATGCCAGAGGTTCTCAAACAGAAAGCCCTTGAGTAAAGCTATAATCCTAGCTTGGAGCAAGAGGCAATAGACCTGTCAGTAATACAGTGGCACGGGAAATGCTGCCGTAATTAAAGTTCACTCAGCTTTTCCTTTATAAATCTCTGTAATAGAGGCTTTGTATGCAAGTGTATCCATTTTAATTTATGTTGTTCTGAAACTAGGTAATCAGATTGTCAACTTTAGTGTGATCATTTCTCCATAAAGGTATTTTGCAAAAGCATGCTTAAAACCATCAAAATGAATTCTTCTGTGTGGTGCTGTAAAAATAACAAGGATGATTTTTAAACCTGCCGGCTCAAGTTGTTTGGGAAGCCTGTAAGCTGAGGTGTAAAAGTATGCAGAGTGTTCACTGCTAAAGAATGGGTAATACTTAATTTCCTTTAGGTGAGCATAAAGCGTTGCAAACCATTTATTTGATAGCTTGTAAACTTCTTAAAAATATATATTTACTGGTTATTGTTTTGCAAAATGCATAAAAGATCTTTATTTTGGAGGTTATAAACAATACTGCATATTTTTCTATAAAAAGTATTCTATAAATACTGAATTTTAAATAGCTGTTGGTTACATGGACTAGCTCCTACTGAAGTCAGATATTGGGTGGAATTAAATGTAAAGCTTTTAAACTTTTAAATTTCAGTATTAATATTCTTTTTTTTTCCCAAGGTTAGAGGAAAAAACCCAAAGCATCATACTGTGCTTTCGTGTGATTGTTTGTTTGCTTGAATGATTTCTATAATAAAAACCCATAGAGAAATGAATATCTGCTCAGTTTGCAGCAGAGGAAAAGACAATTTGCCACACGTGTCATTAGAAATGAGTAGCTCTTCTGGCTGTAGGGTTGACCTACTGAATTACAGTATAAAGACTTCACAGCCTCTCAGAATTTTGCCTCTGGGAAGAAGTAGAGGATGTATTACTGCTTTTTTACTTACTTTTCTTTTTTCTTCCCCCTCCTCTGCTCAGTACAGTATGAGATTGTCCTACCTATTTTTAGGTAACATTGGTTAACTCATTCTGAATTATTTTAAAGTTCATATTTATAACCAGAAGCAGATACAGTTTAAAAATAATGGGAAACACAGGATACTATTTCAAGAGTTGAAACAGTTTCTTGAGAATGAAAGGAATGTTAGGTAGTTTGCTACAATCTGCTTGGATGAGACTTAGAGCAAGTTAGCAACAGTTATAGCTATACCGGTACAGCTCTTGTGGCAAGCCCTCCTCATGCAGATGGAAATACAGGGAGGTTTTTTAAATAGATGCCTGGATGAAGTGAGCCATTTTGAAAAGAAAAAAAAAGTATTTAAAAATAATTTCATGAATACGGCTGCACTAATTTTGGCCAATATTAAAATATTATTACAAAGAAAAGCTGTGCCCCCCAACATTATTGTCTGGGGATAATGTGTTAAAAAATGTGCTTCCATACCACATTTGTTAATAATAGACCTGTGATCTAAAATATTGTCTGGAAAAACAAGTTACGTACAAGTCAGATGTGTGCATTGGAAATGAGCCATTTTATTTCCAAGTCAGGTAACCCTTCTAAATAACCCCCTCTCCACACTCTACCCCCGGATTTAATTCCTTTTTCCACCTCTAGATGAGTTTTTAATTCAAAGTAATTTTGCAAAGGAAAAATGGAAATATGTTGAATTGCATATCTGAGTTTGGCCCCTCCTATTCCACCAAAGGTATTGGCTCAATCTGACTCCTTTGAAAAGCTGGCCACTCTCAAAATAATAGTATTCCAAGGATGCACAGTTGGGTGAAGCACAATTCAGGTTTTTAGTTGCAAACATCTTCTAGATGTAACTTTTAGGTATAGAGCTCTGCAGTTATTTCAAACTTCAGGCAAAGAAGTTCTGATTAGCTTGTATGGAGATCAACACAACAGTGACCAGATTCTTGACTTAGGTTATTTAATTTCAGTGACAAGTGACTGTCTGAATGTTGTCTGAGCATTTTCAGCAAAAGTTACAAGTCAGACATTGCAGCTTAGTGCCTCTGCAGAACAAGGGGACAGCCAGGACTTGTGTGTGACCCTGCAACATACACTTTGGGGAGTATCATTAAGACGGGGTATCTTCTAAACTCATGGCTTGTCAATTAGTCTTTATTCAACTCTGAAGGAAGTAGGAACTAGTAAAAATCCCTGTTCCTCCTCAATGAAATTTTGATTCCAGAGATAGCGAAATGGAAAACAGATGCCTTCTACAACACCTTCTGCTGGAACCAAGGGATAGTAGTGGATGGATGGCAAAAGAAAGCTACTGATCAAACAGAGGGGAAAAAGGGAAACTGTGGATTTACATTTGCTTTCAGTTCCTCTCTTCTGAGCATAGTCACTACTCTTTGGAAGGTCACTATGACTACCCAGTGGTGGGCAGCACTCCTTACCAAAATGAGGTGACAAAGAATTCTTCCTTTACCTGCAAAGTTAACTTTGATGTAAGAGGATTAGGAAGAGCTCACCTCTGGTGGCTGTGAGCACGGGGGTATCCTTGCATAAAAGCACATTGACTATGAGAGTGAAACACTGGCAAAATCGTTTTTACCTCTCAACCACCTGAAGTTATTTCACATCCTGCTTTACTCCTGTGCCAATGTGTAGGGACCTCAAGGGCGGGTCTGTTCTCATGTCACTGTGTGCTTTTCTCCCCTCCTCCTTCAGTGTGGCTTTGGGTTTGAGTAGAGCGCACTGGTGGTTTAAGTTTTGGTGTGTTGACCATGGTAACCTGACCTTGGACTAGCATGCATGACATAACTAGCATGGGATAAAATCCCGGTGTAAGAGACATGTTGAAGGTTTTGCATGCCAAGATCTGCAAGACATTCTAGAAATTAAGTGCCCTGTTGGGCTTGTTAAATAGCACCACATTATCAGCACTTCAGCTACACGAAGCAATATATTTTTTCCCCCTAGCAGTTAAGGCTTCTATGATAGTAACACAGATGTGAAGAATATATAATTTTTAACAACAGATACGTGATCTAGAAGTGCCTCTAACTTCTTGTGTATTCTCTCATGACACATCTTATTGCTGAAAGCATGCTAAACATTCTGAAATAAGTTTTAGTAATGTAGTATGTTTCCTCTTTGTAAGATTTCCTAAGATTTTCACTAGCTTTATTAAGAGTTTTCACTAGCTTTATTAAGACCTTTATTAAGGTCCACAAGTGACCTTGTAGTTGAACAATGCGACTCCTACTTTCTGCTAATACTATATATTACTTTTTTCTTCAACTGTTCATGTAAATAATTTAATTAAACAGACTAATTAAATAAAAGGTTTATTACCGTTAACTGAGTAAAAGCTCTGACTGAATTTTATGATCACTTTGGTACTTGTTAAGTCTAGTTTTTCAAACATAGATGTGAATTAATTCCTTAGTAATAATAGATTTTAATCACATAAAGACTCTTCATAAACACTTGATTTGTTTTTAATTTCAAAGAAATTGAAGCATCAGCTCTTTGAGGTTCTACATCACATTATTCTTCCCCCACCTAATATTCAACATATATTAATAGAATGTATGGTTAAAAGGTACTTACTGCTTTTGTGAAATGGTCAAAGTGCTGGAGTTAAACTCCAATTGCCCAGAAATTTAAATGAAGGATATCCTGTAATGAAGGGAGAGGGAGTGCAGGAAGTGACCTGATGCCGAAAAGAATAGCAGGGAAATATTTGCCCTCACTGTAAAAACTGAGAAGTCCAGTTGAGATCCTTTGCACTGTGCCATGTTAAGTGATTCCTGGTCTCTCCTCCAGATACCAGTGAAAGATTTAGCTATGGGGTAGTGATGACAGCAGTCATAAACCAACAGCTACATTGACATTAAAGAATGATTACAGTCTTTATCTTTCTGTGGGTTAAAGAAGAGTTGGTGCAAAACTTCCCAAAGGAGCTGGGTGGTTTGAAGAGTTGCTAATGGAAGAAGGGCTGGTCCTCAGCTTAGCTGCAGCATCTCCATGCTGCTCTTAGTGAACACCAGGCACAGAAGTAACAGGAATTGGGCAGGGAAAAAGGGGTTTTTTGAAGCTCTGAGAAGTTCTGAGTTAATAGTTCAGCTGGAGAAATAGACTTTTTACAAATTAAGGGATGAACGTGAGGTTTCAGAAAACGCATTATAAAATATATTCTGCATGATTCACTTATTGATAGTGTCTGCAGTCCTATAAAATGATTAGATGTTGAGATTTTTTTTTTACTCTGTATAGATAAAATTGATTAAAATGAGCTAAAAATGAACTCTTGGGGATAGCCATGAAAGAAGAAATTACACTTTGTTTATGACTGAGGCTGAGTGCAAAGCTGATCCGACAGGTTTTTCATTGCATTTAGTTTCAAGTAGGGATGTTCCACAGCATGGCTCTAATGTTTACTGTGCAAGTACTTTATTTTACTTCAGCAAGTAGATTATTCTCTATCACTCCTCTTATTTTCTGTCATAAAGGTCAATATTTCCCCTACTGGAAATCACATACCACCTCAGTGATTGTTGTGGCTTTTATGAAAGTGCAGTGTTAAAGTAATATCTGCACTGTCAGAGATTTTCTTGGCAGCTGTAAGTTTGGGGCAGTGTGCTAGGAAAATTCTTTTCCATTGTCTCCATGTGACTCTTCAACTTCTTTTCACTATTAGTGTGAATCTTTACCCTTTTTGGTAAGAGAAAAAAAAACACAGCTGCCACTAGAAGTTCAATAGTAGGCAACTGTTAATTTTGAAATCCTGCAATCCGCTTATTAAAAAGCTTACTTTTAAAAGGAAGGAAAAACAATAATTATTTTGTTTGAATGGTTTTAGAGTTTTCAGACTGATCATTTTCTTCAGAGATTCTTTGAAATTTTAGTCAGAAAATAGCTGATGCAATTAGTAGGAATATTACTTGAAAACACATTTGTATGTCAAATCATAGGAGAATTTGAAGGAAACAAGTTTGACAGTGCCTCCTGTGGTGCTCTTCAAAAAATATTAACCACCTTTATGCTGCATAAGTGCAAATTATTATTCCAAAGTATATTATTATACTACACTGCTCCTGTAGCTATAACAGTACTCAGCGTACTGTAAATGATTGGGAAAATACTCCTCTACACAATAAGAATCCCACTATGGTTTTAATTAAGTGATCCGTTTCAGTAGAACATGCATTTCAACTGGATAATAGTCCCTATCAGCAAGATAAATGCTAATTCATAGGCAGGAAATTATAGAAAATAAGCATCCAGGCAAAATGGTAAACCGTTAGCTAGTCGCAACGTTCAGCATCACTGACACTACTGCTATTGTATCTAACAATTCACGTGGAAATAACATACAAAGTAAGAGACAACAGCAGCAGGTGAGCCCCATGTTGGAGTAGAGGACTTGTAACAGCTTTGAGAGCATAAAAGGATCCATTTTGATTCGGCCTGGAATCACATGCCTTTTAGTCCTGAGGCAGCCTGAAACCTCTGTCTTCTGCCAAATTCTGGTAGTCCTCATAGTAGCAAAACATCTTGAGATCAATGCAAAGGTCCAAATGAGCTGTTACAGATTCCCCCTTGCCTTCCTGTATAGCAAGTAGCAAGACTACCGAAGAGTCATTACAATGGAGCAACAAACCAAGATGCCAGCTTGGGAGAAGACAGTCCGGGTGGATACAGGAGGAAACAGAGAAGCAAGAAAAATGGAGTCACGCACACGGTAGCATCGCGGGAGGCAGTTTCTTCTCGGAAGCCTGGCTACAGAGTTAACTAGAAATTTTACTTCAACGAAACGCACTGGAAACCGCCCGTTTGCTGAGCACCTGCCAACAACCTGCCTTTTACCTCTCTGTAGTTATCAGGTCCCCGAAGCATCGCTCTCCAGTAGGAAACAAAGGGTACAAGCCCAGAGCCCAGTCTCGCAGGTGCTTGGGCGAGTGCCCCACCAGCCTCGCCGGCGCCTCCTTAGGTACCGGCTTT
>NW_009703132.1:0-10265 GCF_000703405.1 Apaloderma vittatum | reverse complement strand
GGTGGAACTTGCAGGAGCTGTTGGTGCTGCGAGTGATGCTGGATTCCCTCTGCCTTCCCTCAGGTTGCAATCTCAAACCCCTTATTTCAAGAAAGTCTGCTTATAATAGCAGGTACTGACGAGGTGAGCAAGTCAGGTGAGCTGTTGTAATGGGAATCCCCGGGAAGGAGGGAAGGGAGGGCGAGTTGAGGTTGTGCTGGTAGCTGAGTATCTTCCATTTCTTAATTTATCTCTGATTGACTTTGGGAGCATGTTTTTAGTCTAGTGCTTGCCAGGTAAGGTGTGTCACCCCCCCAGTCCCTTGCCACCTACATTTGGCATTTCCTACACATCAGCTTTGGTGCAATGTGGTGCCGGGGCGGCTGGAGCGTTGTGATGCTGAGGCCGGTCCCCTGCAGTTCTTCTCGGACAATCTGCAAATAAAAAATACCCGTGCATACTCAATCTAACCCAATGACTGCTGATACGGAGAGCTTTCTAATTGCAGGTGTATTTTCCGCTGCTTATCCAAAAAAAAAAAAAAAAAAAAGATGATCTTTTCATCCTTTACGTTTTGGTAGTACCAGATTGCAGTGCTTTTACAGCATATCTAGTAAGGGATTCCAAAGAGGGAGGATGCTAATTAAGTTGTTTATTATGCAGTAATCTGTTAAACTCTTCCTGACTAAACTCAGCAATGAGTCTGCAGGTATGGCAAATGTGTGAGATTATCTGCAGATTTGAAAATTAGGGAAAAAACGAAATGAACAAAGATCATTTGTTAATAAGGATGTAGAATAATTGCATTCAGATTTAGGTGCAAAATCACCAGCTCTAATAAGATTGCCATGCCTCTGTGGCTATTAATGAAGCATGCCAGTATGCCTTGTTCTTTGAGTTAGACCCCTGTGGAAGTGTACGAATATTTTGTTAAAACTCTGGAAAGGAAATATAATACCAGCAGCAATAATTACATGTTGTTTCATGATTCAGACACAGAGAATGAGAACTTTGGACCTTATAAAATCTACTATTGTCCAGTAAGCCTTTTAAAGAAATTATGTACTTTTAGGCTTTGTATGGTTACTTTAGGGAACAACAGGCACATTGAAATTTCTGAACTGCACTTCAAGTTAGTAGGGTGTTAAGGTCAGCCATGAGATTTTTCTCTTTGTCCCAAGTTAAAGGTAATGTTTTATGCTTGGCCTTAAAAAAGGAAGTTGCTTCTTTGATATAAGCAAAACCAAGCCCATTGAAGAGGTGGCTCTAAATGCCAAAGAACGTGAAATGTAGGTAACGTTTTAAACTGGCTATTTTTAATAAAGTCTGCAGTCTGATGCATTCAGATTTTTCTAACTGCCAACATCTGTTTGGGGGATTCACTTGTTTTTTTCTTAGGAACTAAGTCGCAAATGGGTAGACAGGATGAGGTAGCTTTTGCTAAACGCTAATTTAAAATATATGATGCTGTTTCAAATTAAAGAAATAATGACTGTATCCAAAACATTCACCTCCAGAAAACTGGGCTAAAGCGTAAGGCCTGGTGTAAATTGACTTAACTAAACTAAGCTGAGTCAGTATCAGACCAGCTAGACCATGGTCTAAGGTATTTGGAAATACGATGAGCCATGCCAATTACACATAACAAGAAGTAATTTGCTAACTTTTGTTAAGGGAACTAATTCTGATTCCTGTCGTAGCTTCAAGATCTGGTTTTGATCACACACCAGTATTTGATTCCTTTGCTTTTGATTTCTTTAACTGGCAAAACTAAATTCAACTTACGTTTTCTTCCTACAGACAACTGTGAGTCTCCCAATGTCAAATCACACTGTAAAATCATACAGAGAAGCTTGTCCGCAGCCTTGCTGTGGATGTTTTGCTTCCTCGAAAGTAGTGTGGACATTTATGCAAAAATGAGCATATAAAAGTATGTTTGTGGCTTTATCTGGAAAATTCACCCCACTCATTCCAAGGCCTTTTCCAAATCAAATGAGAGACTGTTTTCCACCACCAGTTCAGAAGATAGAGCACATTTACTGTCTCCTCATCTGCAGGTAAATTATTTCCTCAGTGTGGCATCCAGCTTGTCCTGAGGAGTAACTTAAACAATCCAAGCCCTCATTTGAATTAATAAAATACAAAAAGAACTGTGAAGTGCTGTGTAGCAAAGTGAAAATTTGTATCCTGGGTTAGCAAGACAGAAATCTTTGGGTTTTTTTCATTATAACAAGAAGAGGTGCAGGCCGTATCTTCCACGTATCTTCAAGACCTGCATATCAGGTGTGTAACTGATGTATAAATCGTTAATTGTCATTAAGTAGATTAGTAGAGATCTCAGTAAAGGTGGGGTGACTCCACAATATGTTTCCCCTCTACCTTCATAGGAGTGTTAATTTTAACCCTCTGAATTTTGTGAGATAAGGGAAGAGTTAATTTGTCTGTGAGATATTATATCTGATCCTGAGGATCTGAGACCTCAGGGGACATACAGTTGCATAGAGGTGGCAGCTGCAGATTAGAAACACAGCGTTCACTTTAATTGATACTCCATGGGGTAAGTGCTGCCCAAAGCTCTGGAGGAGCAGCTGTGCATGAAGTTAGCTAAGATTTTACTTAGCCTGTCAGAACATCAGTGATGCTCATGTTTAGAGCTCCTCTCTTTTATTAAGGAGTCTCATTCTGGCTTGTATATTTTGACGGCTTCTAAGCTGCATTTATGGTTTACTATAAATGTTTTCACATAAATTTGTCAGCTAGCAACAGTAAAATCGATGAGCTCTGGTGATTGCCATCAGTTCCCCATAAAAGCTGTTGTATTTTGGGGTTTTTTCCCCTTTTGTTCTTAATTGCAGTGATGTACGTATAAGTCTGCTTGAAAATTCTGAAATAACAGATTACTTATAGCATCTTTCACATAAAATTATTTATATGAATGAAGGCTTCTTTAATGGAAACTTCTATGAAAAGCTCTAAGTCAAAACTCAAAGCCTAGAAATTACTTTAAAATGCTTTCACATTTTAAATAGCTTCCTACTTGTCAGTAGGAACCATATTTCAAACATTACCAATCAACTTTAAAGTTTTATCTTGCTTCCTTACTAAAATGAAGGTATGTTTATTTTAAATATATCTTTGGCAAAATTTGCAGTGTTATTATAGAAAGATTTAATTTTCTTTTGAGTATTTTTTTCAGGCATCTCATTTAAAAACTGAAAAAGCATTTTACTTATTTAATGTGGTGTTGTGGCCCTGATCAGTGTTGTGGTTTTTTTTTTTTGCTGTAGTAATTAAACAGTGGATTTAATTGAACTGTGAATGGAGTTAAAGGAAAATTTATTACAGAAATTTGGGTTACAGTTGCTGACTGCTTCTTGATGCAAGCAGTGGGCCTTTGTTCTCTTACTGATGAAGCCAGTCTTCTGCCAAGCTTATTTTCAGGTATGTGTCTGCCATCTACCTCCTTAGTAGCATTCTCCTTTTATAAAATATAAGTAGCTTTGAGCACTGATGCCACAATAAGTGATAACTCGCTGTTGTGCTGGTATGGATAAATTTTCACCGCCAATTTACTTGACTTGATCAGACTATGTTGGAAGTTCTCAAGTAGCCAATTCAAGGTTTGAAGAATTATTTTGTAGCAGTTTTATTGTAAAAGCATTTAGTAAGAGAATGACAGGTCTTGATTTCTGTCTTGTAACTGTGAAAAACTTGCTTTTTGTTTAGGTTTGGTGTTCACTGTTGTAGGGCAGTTGCTCTGAAGTGAAGAAATTCAGGTGACTGAGGTGCATGGTGTAGCCTGCTGAGCCAGAGCTCTGAAGGCCTGACCACTGGAAACACAGGGTGTAGTAATGCAAGAGGAATTTAGACTATCAGTGTCTAAGCTTTGTAAAATCCTTATTTTATGAACTGGAGCTCATGTTGCCTAGAATCACATTAAAATAAATGCAGTATGTGACAACACTGCATGTGTTGGATGAATATACCATAACATCTGGAATGATATTACTGTTCCGAGAGCAGTGAGATTCTGTCTGATGTCAGTGACCAGCAGTTAGTCTAGTTCTCAAAGGCTTATAGTTGGGTAATCTTGAATGTTGATTCATTGTGAATGGAGTTTTTTTGAGTTGGGCCTTGGAGGCTTATTTGTTTGAATTCTTTTCCCTCCTGTCATGGGCCATCATAGTGAAAAGGTTCATGCAGAAGGCTCTCGTTTCTTGTGTGTACGTAGACTGCAGAAGGAGAGATTTGACTTATTATAGATCATACCACTCGTTGACTAATGAACTGAATCCCTAATGGAATGGTTTGAGAGAGGAAAATGGGAGTTTAATCCTGCAGGCCCAGTGCTTACCTGAATATGGGTACAACACATGACTGAAGGTGATTTATAAAGGAGTTAGAAGCATGTCAGAGGGGATGAGGTCTGGAGAATTAAAGACTCTTATAAATTCTGATTTACCTGCATTTCAGTAAACTTGACAAATAGCGGTGAAGTTGGTTCACTTCTCCAGGGGACATTTTGGCTTGTTTCCTATCAGATTTGCAAGACCTAACAAGACTAATAGATCAGCAAATACGATCTAATCTTTGAAAGGGAGATCTAGAGCAAAGTCCTTTGACCTCTTCTGGCAGAAAACTGCTACCTTACAACTTGCGGGTTGCAATACTGTCTTTGGTAGAGTGATGCTTTTCTATACTATGTGGTCTACCCTTACTGCCTAATAAGCTATTACTGCATCATGTGCATTCTTTCCACTCTGTCGGACAGGTGCCTCTTTGATGAGTGAAATGAGGGATAAGGCACTGAAAGTTAGCTGAACCCAGGTCAGCACAAACTGGAGAACTTTTAAGAGCGTGGTGTGCATCAACATAGACCTAGCTGAGAATTTGGGCCAACCGTAATGAGATATTTAAGTGACTAATTATGAAGACAAAGGACCTACTGGGATTTTCAAAATCAGTACATTGTCTACTCCTAGCTTTAAGTACCTTTACAAAGCAGGCCCTGGTCCTCAAATTTGCTTTTAGGTGCCTAACTGCCATGGAAATTAATGGAGTCTGAATATGAGCATGGATAACAACGAGGGTCTGCTCCTGGGTACTGGGTTCTCTTCTTTTTTGTTTTTATTTTTTTTTCTTCCCAAGTTAGTGCTATTTAAACTGTGTAGCTTAAAACTACAAATAGCTGTCTGAATGCTTGCAAGGCATTGATGCGGGTTGTTTTAGGCTACATGAGACGTCTAGCTCACATCCTCTGAGAAGCCCGTAAAAGCGTTAAAGGAACCTTAAATGCTTAACTCCGGTCCATTAATTCACACCAGTTACAAACGAAGTAGGCTAGTGAATACAGTTGCCCTTTCTACCCCATTCCCCTGAGTGTTGCCACTTACTGTGGAAGACAGCAAGTTATTGCCTCAGCTTTAATCTTCAGGCAATGCAGAACTTTGCTTCCTAAGTTCCTTGCATTTTAACAGTCAGATGCTGAGAAATGCACAACAGTTTTGCTTCCTAGAGCACTCCTGGCTGGATTTTCAGGTCCTGAGCATCTGCCACCTATTTTCTTTTTCTCTTTTTTTAAGAAACCAATTGTTAACATGTAGTTTTCAAATACTTTGGCCTGCTCATAGCATGGTGTGGTATGGGTTAACTTGAAGGAAAGGTGGATTTCTGCTTTGGCTGGGTCTTCCTTCATAACAGATGATTATTATTTTGGGGATTGTTGAATTATTTTGCTTTGTGCAGCAGAATTGGAAGGAAAAGTAGTTTTCAGGCTTTGTGTATTAGGTGAAAATAACCGTTGGATGTCTGACTGGCTTGATTAAAAGAAGTGAGACAATATATAGTGCAAAAGAAACCAGGAAATTGCTTTGAAATGTTATTATAATACTGAGTGAAACATTTTGCTTACAGTAGTGACTAAGGAATTTCACATCATAGTGATTTTTACTTTCTTTTAAAAATAAACAATATTTACCCTTGTTTAAATAAAAAAAATCCCACTATATATTTGTTGAGATGACAAAATCTGTTTAATTTTGTTTGATTTGGTGATTAAAACCAATGGGGAGAAATAGGCAGTGTACTGGAATATGAATATTGTTCTTTGATTAAAATAGTAGTGCTACAGTGTGTAATAGAAACTTCATTTAGGGTAGTACTGGATAATGTGTCAAATCTGTAACAACTGCTGGCTACAAGAACTTCTGATTTAAATTATTGCAGCTCTACTGATTTCACTGATGCTAACTCAGATGGCATCAGCTGGCAAGATGGAGAAAAATGGTCTGGAATTTTATTAGGTTTTGAAAAGGAAACCATCCAAGCAAACGAGCAGAAGATACTGCATATGAATTGATGATTAGACAATTGGTTTAGATGGAGGGTTTGGGGTTGTGGAAGGTTTGGATATTTTCTTTTTTTTTTTAATTCTGGAACTTTGAAGAGAGAGTTGTCAATACTTTGGAGCCTTTATTTCAAAAGCTAGCTAATCAATTTTTGGGGTAGAACTAGAGTGAAAAGATAACACTTTTTTTTTTTTTCTTTAGAAACCAATTGTTAACATGTAACATGGGAGCATTCCTTGTAAATTCAGCATGAGAGAGAGAGAGAGGAGAATACCCTTGGCACCAGAGGAAACAGAGAGAAAGATTCCTCAATTGGCAAAATGCTAATGGATGGGTATAGACGATAAGCAAGTGTGCCTGGAAATCCTTGTTTGTGAGCTTAAATATGATGTTGTGGATATGACAGACGCCTGTAAGAGACATGTGACAGCACTGTTGAAATCCACAGTGTAGAAAGCCTAGGTGGGAAAACCATCAAAGGGTTGCTTTTTGCCATGTACAAGGTGGAGGCAAATGATCTTGAAAACTTAGAGTTGAATCCTAGCAAGTGAAATGTGTTGTAGTAGTACACAGTACAAATCAGCAGATAGTTGTTAAAGAAAGCATTTATCTTAGATCTTTCCATTATATGTAGGCAACTTTCCTCTACTAGCACTGGAGGTGTCTTGTGGAACACATTTTACCAACACTAAAATATCTCCGTAGCTCAAGAAAATTGATTAAAGTTGCTTAACTTTTTTCAGAGTCAGTTCATCTCAGGGAAGTTTTATATTAAAATGTCTCTCTGACATTTGTGCTTTTTTCTTTTTTTTTTTTTTCTAATAATCTTAGAACATTTGAGGAATTACAGAGACAGAAGTAATGCTAAAGTTTTGTCACAGGGTGAGTGGACTTACTGTCAGGTAAGTCTGGCTTCAATACCAAGGGAAAGGTTGATGTGAGACTTGGTTGATAAAGAATCTAAAGAGTAGAATATAAAAAATGCTAATAATTAAATAGATCTTGAAAACTGAGACACCACTTTTCTGAGGTTGCATGTTTGGTTGATAAAGGCATTGATGTAAAGTCTGTCATAGGTGGTCTCAGAGTCCAATATTCTCAGGCTTTTAGATATTCAGTGCATGGAGAGTGTAATGTTTAGCATCAAACTTACTTATTTTAAGACATTTCATGTTGCGTGTGATTTGGATTTAGCAGAGCGATACAAAATATACTGAAAACACAATACAAATGAAAATTATACTTTAGAAAAATATAACAATTGCAGTAAACAGTTCACTCACAATACCCATGCAATTCCCGTTACCAATCTTAACATTAAGCTCACTGTCAAGAATCTGAGCATCTATAGTTGCCAGAAGGGAATGTGTGAGTTGAAGCCAGCTCAAACCTGTTGCTCTGTTTTAAAGTCTTTTCTTCGCTACTTTTTATACTCTTTGGGCCATGTATTCACTCCCTCCATCCTGGTCTGGCTAACTCAGGGAGACATTTAAGCCACCCTTGATCCACTCAGCTGTTGATGGCTGTTTGTCTTGATCAGAGGCCACCCTCTGGTTCTTTTTGTGTTGAGATGAAGTCAGCTGCTTTGTGTTATTCTCTGACCTTCATAGGCACATCACCCTTGCCCCTCTACTCTGAGTTTTGTTCCATTATTGGAGTTTATTCATTGACTTACGTTCCACCCTTAGGGGTTTAGTCAGAGATCTCTAGGGGTTTGAACCCAAAATGGCCATGGCGTTTTGATTAAAAAATAATAATTCTGTGTCTCATGCTAAAAGGAATAAACCAGGTGAATGCATCTCAAAGTATAATTGTAAACAGACAGTGATTTTTACTCGTCTGAGTTTCTGGTGGGGTACCTAGAAGGGATTGCTTTTTAACCCTAAGGTACTTTACATTTCTGTTTTAATCTGCAAGGAAAAATGCAAAATCATTACAAATTTAATTCTGCAGACAAGTCCATTTTGGGAGAAGTGGGTCAGTGACAGAGAGAAGCAGCTGACTTCTCTGAGTAACGCTGAATCACTCGGTGAGCTGGGCACAAGGAGACAGTGTTCAGTATGGCCAAGTGTAAAATCAGGCTGGTAGCAAGGAACACTGATCACACTTATGGCATGGATGTCTCTGTCCTGTGGAAAAAAATGGCAAAGGACTTACATTACCTTTCAAGGTCATATTCTGACAGTTGGATTTAAGATGAATACAGGACAGAAGTGGTGAAAGTCACGGTGTTTGCTGTGCTTGCAGTCAGGGTAGTGGAAATACGGGACCAACTCATCCCCCGGTGTGTGCTCCATTGCCAGAAATTTTTATCAAGGGTGGCTGTTTCTCTAAAAAAAAAAAACCCACCAAAAATCTGTTTGAGATTAATCTAGGAAAATGTGTTTTTGCACACTGGCTGAGGCCCCACACCTATTGACAGTCAGACCTGCTGCATGAAAGCAAACTGTTTCTCTCATTCTTGTTTGTGCAAGCAGCAGGCAAGGTAACCCTTACGGTGTGGTTCAGTAGCTGGTTTTGCTTACCAGGGCACTGTAAATCAAATTACATGTCCCGTTGTTTCCTAAGGGTGTGACTTTGCTATCAAAATTAACATATGTTAAATTCACTCTGCAATATGGAGACTTGATCAGGTTTTGCATATTGTCACAGGGAAATCCTAGTAGTTGTGTTGTTTATAGGTGGATTGTCTTTCCTTCTGCTGTTTTACCACATCAGTCTCTTTGTATAAGCTATTAGATGCCATACAGAAATAACATCTTTTATCCAGTTAAAGAGCTGTGTCACAGTTAACACAGAGAGCTGATGATCTGCTTTCGCTCCTTTTTTTATTCTTCAGACTGTCTCCATCTAGTTGTCATCACCAAATCATGTTCAACTGAAATAACACTTTTATTTGTTACAAGTTTAGTTTGTATTTAGTTTATTGTTTGGCAACGTATTTGGTCAAATCTCTAGTATTATGTGAACACCAGTGCCTCTTGTTGATAATATTTCTAGCTTTAATATAAAGTGCATTTTAGGAATTTAGTATTATTACCTTTGAACCTTCTCCCCTGGTCAGATAATGTGTGAATACTGAAATGCATTTTAGTGGGCTTTAAAACCTGCTGGGTTTTTCATATACACAATTTGTCAGAACCTTTTTATGTCACTGCCACAATTATGTCTAGAATGATATTCATATACATATATATATATATATGAATGAAAGTTTATTATGCTTGATAACCTCCAAGTGGGGATTTGTATTCATATAAGTGTATAATCACAGAAGCGTCTGCACATACATGTGCATCTGTGAGAATGGAATTTGTTAAATAAAGCATGCAGCAATCTTGCTGTAGGGAGATAGCACTGGTATCTGATGAGGCCAATGGCTTCACCACTGTGTTTTGTTAATATCTTTTGGTTTGTTTCTGAGCTTTTTTAGAATGAGAAAGAAAGCATCTGATTTCACATCTTGAAGGAGAGGAGTGTATTGTTTTGTTTTTCCTTAGACTTTCTTTTCACAGTTTTTGGGCAGTTGATCGAAATACCAGTGAAAGCTGAAGCTTTCAGCCTTCCCATATGTCTCTTAGCACTTATACTAACTAGACCAGCTGAGAAGTTTGGCATCGTGAGTAAATGTCTGTGTATTATTGTGCATTTTATGTATATAAAATGTAACTTTTTAATGTAACTTTTTTTTTTAATGTAACTTTATGTAGTTTTTATAACTCTCATAAATGACTGAGAAAAATCAAAGTAGAGACCTTTTTATTAGTTGATCTTTCCAGGTGAGGTTATGTGGGAAGCTTATCTCCATGTGTTCAGAGTGTATGCTGTCAAGAATTATTGAATGGGCATCTTTTGAACTTCAGCAAAGATATGTAATAAAATCAAAGTTCTTGTAGTCAAAGTGCAGTGTCCTGCACCTGGGTCAGGCCAATCCCAGGC